>NC_135389.1:22962168-23144668 GCF_051989625.1 Stigmatopora argus | reverse complement strand
CCCAGTGGAAATGTTCTTTGAGGACATTAAAAGAACAGGATTACATCTGATTGCTGTATTTGTCACTCCAAAAAATGATGAGTGAATCCAGGGTACGACTTATATGCGCACAAATTAGACTTGACATGCACGAAACGCCATAACGCAAGACAATGCGGCCGATGCCGATAAACAGATGAAACTCTTAAAAAAGAACATTGACCAAAAAAATAACCGTCTCTTGCATAAAACGACGACACATATTTTAGCGGTAGAAGAGTAGGGATGTACTCACGGTTGGTGCCGACGGCGATGAAGGCGGCGGCGGTGAAAAAGAGCACAAAGATGACGTCGCAGCGGAAAAGGAACCAGCGAAGCGTGGCCAGGTAGTGAAACCAGGCGGCCGTGTGCGTGTTGAGCGCCTTGTGGAAGAGCATTTCAAAGTAGGTCTGGCGTCCAAAGGCCCGAATGGTCCACAGGCCCCTCAGCGAGATGATCACGTGCGAGAAGATGCTGCTGCGAGCTGCAAGGCCAAGCACAGAAAAAGGAAAACGCTGGACACTTCGGACATATTGGATGACCCAAGCGTAATCCCTAAAAAAAAAAAAAAACAAGAATAAAACCCGGAGAGCGCCACGCCAGCAAATGAGGAGTTGATGGATGTTCTTCATCTGAGCCAGCACACGCCCACCAATGCCAGGATGGGGATGGAGGAAATCCCAATCCGTGGCGGCCCATCCCGACCCGTTCCGTCCCGTCCCGTCCCGTCCCGGCGCCCCTCGTCGCTCTTCAACAATCTCATAGCAGACGAGTAGGAAGTCCAAAAAGCACCAAATGCTAAATGGGTCAGGAGCACTAATTTTACCCTCCATAACGACAAAATCCGCCTCCTTTTGAGCACACAGTTGACTTGATGTGACTTTTCTCCTTGGACCAATCCACGAGCAAGTTCTTCCTTCCCATCAGCCCCAATGCCACTTCCTCTGCTCCCTGGCATTTAAAATGGGAGACGCCTTTGGGGAAAAAAACTCCAGTCCAAGTTCAAGCACTCTAATGCAGCGTGAACGGACGTTTGGTCGCCGGACTTTTGGTCGCCGGACTTTTGGTCGCCGGACGTTTGGTCGCCGGACTTTTGGTCGCCGGACTTTTGGTCGCCGGACTTTTGGTCGCCGGACGTTTGGTCGCCAGACATTAGGTCGCCCGGACCCAAACGTGTGGCGACCAAACGTCTGGCGACCAAAAGTCCGGCGACAAAACAAGGTAAAACAAGACGGTCTACGCATGAATAAAAGCCAACAATGGCCATGAGCAGTTTCACTGAGCCGACGTATAAGAGTTTGTATGTACATGCGCTGTCCCTTTAAGAAGAGACGTCAGTTCAGTCAGGGTCTTAACAAGTTCTCCAACAAAAAACAATAAAAGTCAGGGAAATTTTGAGCTTTTCTTTAGCCTAATAATTAATAGGGCATTAAGTATGACTAAATAATAATTCGCAGTTTGTATTTAGGGAATTTGAGCAACAATTTTAAATGGTAATTATCAATAACCTTCCGGGCGACCAAACGTCCGTTCGACCAAACGTCCAGTCACGTTGCACTTCCTATTTAAAACCAGGAGGTGAAAATTGTGAATCAGGGGGCGGCTTATACGTGAGAAATTGTCAAATGCAACCATTTGAAGGCCATTTTAAGGGTGTGGCTTATACTCGGAAAAGGCTTATATGCGAGTAAATGCGGGTTACCTTCGGCTTCCAGCAACTTGAGTTGCTGCCCCGTCCTCAGGAAGTACTTTCGAAGGACGACGAAGATGACGGCCAGCGGGATGGCGGCGATGAAGATGTAGGGGCGGATGATGGACACTGTGAAGATGGCGCCCAAGACGATCACTGACAGCTAGCGCCGTGGGAATGAACGTTTTAATGGACACGGCGGCTCTATTCACGCACTCGGACATTTTGACCCGTTCGGTCATTTAGCGCCACGCCACGGCTCGCCAACGCCGGCCACTTTTACCTGTATGAGATCGAAGAGGACCAGAGGCAGCATGTCGTCGATGGTGGCCATGTCCTTGGTGAATCTGTTCATGATGCGGCCTGGCGCCACAAGGACGAAAGACCAATTAACGTCCGCCGCCGTCGTGTCTCCATTTTCAGGGTGCGCTCACCCGTCTTCATGGTGTTGAGCAGCGCCATGGGGGCCCGCAGAACCGAACTTAGCATCTGCTCGTGCAAGCGCTTGGAGACGGTCAGCAGCGTGTGAACCAACGGCAGTCCGCGGAAGAAGCCCAGGGCCAGGACGCTCTCCGAGGTGGCCACGTAGATGTAGATGATGTAGTAGGCGCTGGTGGGCGTCACGATCACCGCCAGGTGGGTGGCCGGCGACGAGGCGTTGGGGTGCTGTTCGTCGATGTAATTGGGCGAGCTGGGGTTGGCGCTGTCCCTCCAGATTTTGCTGTAGGGGGAGACAATCGTAGCTAGGCTTGGGCAATTTTGAGATTTCGACCAGCTAGCCTAGCGTGTCAAGTCTAATTTGTGCGCATATAAGCCATACCCTCAATTCAGTCATCATTTTTTTTCTTTAATGTCATTCAAAATACATTTTTTTAAGCGTTTTATCTGTTTATCTTTTCACTATTTTGAAATAATTGATCGTATCGGCCGTATGGTCTTGCGTTATGGCGTTTCGTGCATGTCAAGTCTAATTTGTGCGCATATAAGCCATACCCTCAATTCAGTCATCATTTTTTTTTCTTGAATGTCATTCATAGATGTCAAAATACATTTTTTAAGCGTTTTATCTGTTTATCGTTTCTCTATTTTGAAATAAATGACCGCATTGGCCTTATCGTCTTGCGTTATGGCGTTTCGTGCATGTCAAGTCTAATTTGTGCGCATATAAGCCATACCCTCAATTCAGTCATCATTTTTTTTTCTTGAATGTCATTCATAGACGTCAAAATACATTTTTTAAAGCGTTTTATCTATTTATCGTTTCTCTATTTTGAAATAAATGACCGCATCGGCCTTATCGTCTTGCGTTATGGCGTTTCGTGCATGTCAAGTCTAATTTGTGCGCATATAAGCCATACCCTCAATTCAGTCATCATTTTTTGGCGACAAATACGGCCTATATGCGAGAAAAAACTGTACGTTCCGAACCGATAGCCAAAGTCAAGCGATGGTTTCGGCGGGCCACACGAAATGACGTCGTGGCGATTGAGGTGGGATCAGGTTCTTCCTCCTTGGCAAGACTTACTCGGTGATCAGGTAGATGCCGATGACCGAACCGCCGACCTGAAGTCAGGAAACAAAAGAGAAATGTAAAAACAGCAAACGCTCCGACCGAAGAACAGATCGGAAAAACCATCACCTCCACCACGAAGACCAAGAAGATGAAAACAAGGACGTAGACCAAACTCTTGTTGGTGGTGACGTAGCGCAGGTACGTGCTCCACGACGTGGTCTCGAAGGCGTTGTCGCGCTCGTCGGCGAAACATTGCTGTCGGGGCAAGAGACGATCGGTCGCCATCTTGTGTCGGATCGGCTTCGGATGGACGCACGCTAACCTCCATGTCTTCTTCGTCCACTTCCTCGCTGATGTCGTAGACGCTGTCTTTGGACAAACGCCGCGCGTAGATGTCCAGGTCGGACGGAAGGTCAACGTGGGGCGGCGCCACGGAGAGTTTCTTCAGGAAGGACGTCTGCACGGGCGGGTGGTGGCACTCGTGGGCGGGGCCCGTGATGAACGCCAGCACGGATTGCCGCCGCTGCCCGCTCAGGTGGGGCAAGCCGTGGTGGTACACGTTCCCCCGGGGGAGCACCTCCTCCACCTGCTCGTCTTCGGGTACCACCGAGAACTTTCTCTCCGAGAGCTCGGCGTCCTCGGCGTTGGAGGACGGCGCCCCGTTGGCGTTCTGCTGTCCGATGAAGGAGAACTTGCGGGCGGCGGCCAGCGGGTTGAGGATGAGCGACTGCTTGCGTTTCTCCGGGTGACCCTCGTTGACCACGGCGGCGGGGGGAGGAGGCCGCGAGGACCGCCGCCCGGGCTCGGCTCCGCCCCACGGGGCGACGCCCTCGTCCACCGAGACCCGGCGCAGGGTTTCGGTGAGGAGGGAACCGCGGCGCTCGGCGTTGACGTTGTCGTAGGCCTCCATGCCCAGCAGCAGCGAGCTGAAGTCGGGCCGTTGCGCCTGAAGTTGGCAGAAGGTGCCGTAGAAGAAGCAGTCGCCGTTGTGGAGAAGCAGGATCTGGTCGGCGCGTTTCAGGTGTTCCAGCTTGCTGGTCACCACGATGCGGCTTTTGGAAGACATCAGCTCGCACACGCACCTGACGGATAAATAGAGTCATTGGTAGACAATTGGATGGGCCAATGGGATGGGCCGAAATGGTTTACTTCTCAAAGATCTCCTTCTCCGTCACAATGTCCAAATGCGTGAAAGGTGCGTCCAGCAGGTAGAGGTCGGCGTCTTTGTACACCGCCCTTCGGCGAGAGGAACCGAGGTTAGCTAGGTGCTAGCGGAAGGACTGTTCCAAAAACAGGCTTAGGGGTGAGCTACGAGCGATTGGCGCTTCGTCTCCTGGTGCCTTGCGATTGGCTGGCCACCATTTCAGGGTAGAATAAGCGCCAGCATTTTGTGTGGGAAATATTTTGTTCGACATAAATTCATCTAAAAATCCAATGGGACGAATACCGTATTGGCCCGAATATAAGACGATGTTTTTTTTTGCATTTAAATAAGAAAGTGCTGGTTGTCTTAAATTTGGCCTGTAGACATTTTATCCAATCACAACGTGGGGTGGCACCAGATATCTCTAAAGCCAACGCTGAAGACTTCGATGGTGAATGCAGTGATTGCAATTTTGTTGTTATATCACAGTAGATTGTTTTTTTTTTTCAAAAGGGTCTTGGAAAAGAGAAAGGTCGTCTTATATTCTGGCCAATATGGAAAGAGGGTGCCATTTTTTTTGGCTATTTTGTTTGGCTTCTATTTACACATCCAAAAAGATGATTAGTAAATGAGTGCGATACCTGGCCAATCCGAGGCGGGCCCTCTGGCCGCCGCTGAGCGTCACGCCTCCTTCGCCCAGCAGCGTCTTGTCTTTTTCGGGCAGCAAGGCAAAGTCCTGCGCGGGCAAAGCACACGGGCGCCATGTCAGCGTTGAAAATCAAAGCGAAAGCGCCAACCGAGCGTTTTTTTTATCCAAGTGCCAGACATTTTGTTCAAAGTTTATCAGCGCATTGTGATAGCGCTGGAATGAAAACAACACCGAGATGTGAGCATGCTCAAAAAATTCATGAGTCAAATATCATGCAGGATAATGCATCAAAATACAGGATGTGTACACATCTACATTATTTCCAACAAACAGGATAGAAATATCTATTTATTTTAAAATAAATTGATATTAAAAAAAACATTTTTAAAAAGGCCAGCAGCAGAAAGTTGATCTTTTGTGATAAACATTCTGCTGCTGGCCTTTTTAAAAATGTTATATATATTTTTTGAAATAGCTATTTATTTTAAAATAAAATAAAAATTAAATGTTCTATATATTTTTTTAAATATCTATTTATTTTAATATAAAAAAATAAAAATGTTATATATATTTTTTTAAACATCTATTTCTTTTAAAATAAAAAATCTTAAAATGTTATATATACATTTTTTAAATATCTATTTATTTTAAAATAAAAAAAATAAAAATGTTATATATTTTTAAAAAAGCTATTTTAAAATAAAAAAAATAAAAATGTTATATATATATAATGTCTATTTATTCTAAGATAAAAAAATAAAAAACATTCTATATATTTTTTAAAAATATCTATTTATTTTAAAATAAAAAATGTTAAAATGTTATATACACATTTTTTAAATATCTATTTATTTAAAAAAAATAAAAATGTTATGTATATATTTTTTTAAATAGCTATTTATTTTAAAATAAATAGATATTTAAAAATATATATAACATTTTTAAAAATGTTATATATTTATTATTAAAAATGTCTATGTATTTTTAATGATTCATTCCACAGATTTACACAAATTTACCCATGAACCTTTGTTCCTACTCCAAGAAAACAAACATAAGAGGAGGGTTAATGGTACATTCAGTTATGTACAGTCAGATTTTTTTTTACGAGCTAGTAGTCAAAAACACACTAGCACGCAAATTACCAGGAAGCACAGAGGGGGTGGGGTCACAAGGTCATACATCACCGATGACGATATTATGGTTAAAATTTCCTACCTTTTTGAAGCGGGACTTCCATTGGTAATGCATGAGGAATCAAGTTAAACGCAGGTTTAAATAGCTGCTAATCACACTTGTCTCGTACAAACAACATATGTGGCTCTTCGCTAACCTGGGAGCTAAAATATGGATTTAAACCATTGGTGACAGAGCCGAGTCCCGAATGGACCAATAGGAGCGTCACATCGACACTACCTCCAACTTCAATGATCTTTTTCTTTTTATTAGACTTTTCTGCATGCATATTTTCATTGATTGGCAACTAAGTAACAGTGTTGTCAAAAGAATTGTACTTTAAAAGTGGAAAAAAGGAAAAAAAATCCAATTTTTACTCTTAATTTCAGATTATGGCTCTCTAGGAATAAAATTTGAAAATAGGAATTGTTTATGGCTCTGTGTCAAAAAGGTAAATATTTGATATTTAACATGAAATATCCATCTTTGGTCGTTTTAGTCAAATACCACATAAATGTCCTTTTCGCTTGAGTTTCACCATTTCATTTGTCGATATTTAGCGTCGCTTTAGAGGTCACCTGCAGACCACTGAAGGCCCTCGTGCCACACTTTGAGCAGCCCTCCCTCGTCTGGGTGAAAATGTAAGCCAATTTCGCCTCGTCCATCAAAACAAACTCCCACGGAACAGTTTGGGGAGGCACGTGCGTCGCCGCTGAAGTTTCAGCTAGCTCGGATCGTTAGCGGCTCGCTAAGTTTGGCCGCGTTACCCGTCACACCCCCTTTTTTTTCTGTCGCGTTGACCCAGTCCACACGTGGCGAGATGGCCGCATGTGGACAGTGCACACGGCGCTTGTTTGCTGTGGCAACAACGCGTGTTTGGGAGCAAAACATCTTTAAAGTGCGCCCACATGGCGTGTGTCACTACTGTTGAAAATCCCAATTGACGAACTTAAAGTTCAATCAAAACAAACGGCAAAGTGACTTTCTCAAACTCAAGCCGTTATGAAGCATCATCACGGAAATGACTGGAACGGACACAACTGGTTTGTGTCTCCCGTCCCGTCCTATTATGGACCAACCACCAGCTCACGTTACATCACGCTGCGTTTCCGTGGCAACAGAGTGGAGGTTATTCCACCGAGGGCTCTTCACTCAGCACTCACGCTTATGAGAATTGGCGTGTGTGTGTGTATGAGTGTGTGTGTGTGTGTGTGACAATTTGATGTAGCAGAAGGTGTTTGGAGGCTGGTTTCGAGGAGAAACCTGGAGAAAGTTTGACCTTTCTTAAGCCATAGTGACAGCTAACTCCATTCAACGGAATGCCTCATTATACGAGTACAGTGAGATTTAAAGGCTGGCTGTAAAGTACGGGGTCAGGCAAAATCATGGGATACATTTGTAGCTTGAATAACATGCAAAATTGTATATGGAACGGTGGCAGATTTGGCTATTTGGGCGCCGTACTTCTTACAAGAAGACAACGTTACGGTGATTGTGATATTGTCAGACGTCAGTGACTTTTCTCGGATCAAAATGGAATATGGGCCACCGTATGGACCTTTTTTTTGGGTACCTTCACTCAGAGGTCTTCAGTAATTCCTCAAATATCACGCAAGGGTGTCAGACTCGGTTGGTTCGCGGGCTGCTTTAACGTCAACTTGATTTCACGTGGGCCGGACCATTTTAGATAGAATATTTAGATTTTTATAAATGGATTAAAAGAACTGGATTAAAAGCCCTGAATATTCAGTTTTTTTATAGATCTAAAACAATGTTTATTTGAGCTTTTTTCATATATTTTTTTAGATTTTACTAAATGATTTTTGAACTAAAAACACAGAAAAAAATGATTAAAAAATGACTTATTGATTTAAAAGGGGGAAAATCAGGAAATTTAATATACATATATACTCTTCATTTTAATTTGATCATAAAACAGAAAGTCGCTAAAATTTATATAATTGAATTTCTGCTGTGTTTTCCTCTATTGGACTGTTTCACACCGGTAAATGAACACCTGTCGTAAAAAAAGCCAAGTTTGTGGTCTGGTACTTACCTCCTCCAGTTGGCAGGCCTTGATGACCGAGGCGTATCGGTATTCGTCGTAGGTGAGTCCGAAGAGGATGTTGTCGCGGATGGTGCCCGGCATGATCCAGGAGGTCTGCGAGGAGAAGGACACGCGACCGCTGTGCCGGATTTTGCCCTCCGACGGCATCAGTTCTCCTAAGATCATCATCAGGAGGGAGCTCTGCGGGAAAGACCGGGAGTGACGTGGGGTGAGCGCTCGTGGGAATGGCGCCCGGACCCAAACAACTGACGACCAAACGTCCGGCGACCAAACGTCCGGCGACCAAACGTCCGGCGACCAAACGTCCGGCGACCAAACGTCCGGCGACCAAACGTCCGGCGACCAAACGTCCGGCGACCAAACGTCCGGCGACCAAACGTCCGGCGACCAAACGTCCGGCGACCAAACGTCCGGCGACCAAACGTCCGGCGACCAAACGTCCGGCGACCAAACGTCCGGCGACCAAACGTCCGGGCGACCAAACGTCCGGGCGACCAAACGTCCGGGCGACCAAACGTCCGGGCGACCAAACGTCCGGGCGACCAAACGTCCGGGCGACCAAACGTCCGGGCGACCAAACGTCCGGGCGACCAAACGTCCGGGCGACCAAACGTCCGGGCGACCAAACGTCCGGGCGACCAAACGTCCGAGTACCGCAGGCTGCGACCGTGGGAATGGCGGCTGACCTTTCCGGAGCCCGTGGATCCGGCCACCGCCAACATCTTTCCTTTCTCCAGGTAGAGGCTGACGTTCTTCAACACGGGCGTCACGTAAAGGTTGGTGAAGAAGAGGCCGCCGTTGGCGTGGCCGCTCTCTTTGTTTTCCTGTTTGATTTTCTCAAACAGCTCCACGATGCCCTACACACGCACACACACAAACACACACACATTGGCGGTAATAATGGACAGTTGAAGTGAGCATTTCGCTGGGGTTTGAATCTGGGTTCTTGTTGGGCATGAGTTTTTAAAAAAATGTTTTTTTACAACATCCTAAAACCAGGGCAAACTCACAATTCTGGGGTCGTGGGTTCGATCCTAGGTCGGACTACCTGTGTGGAGTTTGCATGTTCTCCTCGGGCTTGTGTGGGTTTTCTCCAGGTACTCCGGTTTCCTCCCACAACTCAAAAACATGCATGCTAGGCTAGCTGGTCCAACACTAAATTGCCTAAGCCTAGCTATGATTGGCCAACACCCCCTCGGCTGGGTACCGATTCAGGGTATCCCCCGGGATTGGTTTATTTGAGCTTTTTTTTATATATTTTTAGATTTTACAAAATAATTTTAGAACTAAAAACACAGAAAAAATGGATTAAAAAATTAAAATTATTGATTTAAAAGGGGGCAAATCAGGAAAATTGATATACATCCATACTCTTCATTTGAATTTGATCCTAAAACAGAAAGTCGGCACTCATGATTTACTTTTTCGGACCGCGTAAAATGATGTGGCGGGCCAGATTTGGCCCCTGGGCCGCCACTTTGACACCTGTGCTCTATATTTTGCCCTTTGTAAGCTATTTTTAATGCTTTGAATGCGGAAAAATGCACTTTAGTGATTATTTTCCTGGAGTGATGACCCATAAGTTCCTTCAGATCTTTCCCATTAACTGGTGACCAATCATTGGCGACCTGCTGTGACTGCTATTGTTTGGATTAGCGACAGACCATCATTTACATGATTTTTTTTTGGCAAAAATGGAAATCTTATTTTATCTGTGATATGGCCATTTGTTTTTATGATGACTTATTCATTTTTTTGTAGACCACGGCCATCCCTACCTCATCCCATGAAGCGGAGACGTTGATGAGTTCCAACTCGGTGGTGGTCAAGTTGTACTCCAGAACGCGGTACTCTTCCTTCAACAAGAAATCCTAAAAAGGACACCCCCGATCAGTCGGGGGAGGGGGCGTCATCTCCAAACCCGAGTAGTAGCCACCCTGGGACCAGCCCACCTCGATCTTGTTGACCAGGGCCATCGTGTCGTACCACATCTGGATAGACCCGGGCAGCTGGCGCGTCAGCGTCATGCGCAGAACCATGCAGTAGGACGCCGTGGTGAAGATGCGGCGGAGGATGATGCCCGTGCCCAGCGCGTGCGGCACGATGGCCGACACGATCACCAAGATGGCCGAGAAGAAGTAGGCGGCGCTGTAGAAGTAACGCAAGGAGCCGATCTTCCTGGTCAGCTTCACCTCGTCCCTGGAAGGAGGGAATGGTGGACGACCTGAGCGGCCATTTTCTTTTATTTTTCCTTCTTCTTTACTTTTGCCTCCTTACTGTCGGATGTTCTTGATGATGGTCTCCATGACTTCCTCCCAGCCGTACGCCTTGACCGAATGGATGTTCTCCACGATCTCGGAGGTGAGCGCCAGACGCCGATTGATCATGCCCGCTCGCTTCGCCCTTTTGAAAACAATCGCACGCGGTCAAACACAGGCTATATATTAATTAAAAAAGGATATATGGGTAAATATTCACGTGAAGATGATGGCAGATTCTCTTTTATAATGTTTTTATTTGATTATTCAGCCCCATGGCCCAAAAACATGCATGCTAGGCTAGCTGTTTGACGACTCTAAATAGCCTAACACACAGGTGTCAAAGTGGCGGCCCGGGGGCCAAATCTGGCCCGCCGCATCATTTTGTGTTGCCCGGGAAAGTCAATCATGAGTGCCGACTTTCTGTTTTAGGATCAAATTCAAATGAAGAGTATAGATGTATGTTAAATTTCCTGATTTTCCCCCTTTTAAATCCATAATTGTCATTTTTAATCCATTTTTTCTGTTTTTAATTCAAAAATCATTTTGTAAAATCTAAAAATATATTTAAAATAGCTAAAATAAACATTGTTTTAGATCTATAAAAAAAACTGAATATTCAGGGCTTTTAATCCAGTTCTTTTAATCCATTTTTTCTGTGTTTTTAGTTCAAAAATCATTTTGTAAAATCAAAAATATATAACAAAAAGCTCAAATAAACATAGTTTGTACATAGATGTATATTAAATTTCCTGATTTCCCCCCTTTTAAATCAATAATTGTCATTTTTTTAATCCATTTTTTCTGTTTTTAATTCAAAAATCATTTTGTAAAATCTAAAAATATATTTTAAAAAAAGCTAAAATAAACATTGTTTTAGATCTATAAAAAAGTGAATATTCAGGGCTTTTAATCCAGTTCTTTTAATACATTTATAATTTTTTTTTAGATATTATATCTAAAATGGTCCGGCCCACGTGAAATCGAGTTGACGTAAACGCGGCCCGCGAACCAACTCGAGTCTGACTCCCTTGGTCTAACCCTAGCTATGATTGGTTGTCTTTTGTCTCCTCGTGCCCCGTGATTGGCCGGCCACCCATTGTCCATACTCGGCTGGGATAGGCTCCAGCACCCTTGTGAGGATAAATGGGCCGTAAAATGAATAATTATTCAGAGAGGCATGCAAAAATGTCTTTTTCCGCCTCTAAGAAAATGCTTTTAATTTCCAGCACGTGCACACACATCCGCTAGGGGGTGCTATGGCAGTTGCACTTTTGCCTTACTCGTGTATTACACGCTACCACGATTTTTTGGGGGAATCCGTTTCTAAAAATGGCAATTAAATTGGAACTTTCTGATCATTCCAGAGATTGGGGAGGCCGTACGTACAAATTAAGTCGTTAATTTTCTGAGGCGCTTATCCTCACAAGGTTCGCGGGGACGCTGGAGCCTATCACGGCCCACAAAATTTGAAATGATGTTTTGTTGTTTATTTTCAGAGAGCTTCAAGTCATGTTATAAACCAAAGAGAATACCGGTATGTTTACGACAGGCGAGTAAACAAAAAAAAGGGTTGTTTTTGATTATCTTTTTTTTTTTCCTCACCTATGCGGTCCCATCTTCTGAGCCAGGCAAGCCTGGACGATGCCGAGCAGCGTGAGGGACGCCAGCGCGCAGAAGCCGTACACCTCGATCAGTTCCCAGATCAAACCCACGCACAGGATGCACTGCAGAGGCGTGATCCACACAAAGTGCGCCAAGGCCAGGCTCTACAAGTACATGCACACACACACACGCACACACAAAGTACGTACATCAACGTAATCCCAAAAACTTGTTTTGTCACGCTAAAATGTGGGTTTAAATGAAAAAAAAATGAACACTGTATATTAATCAGGCTTTTTGTCGAGTCAATGATGATGACAGAGCCTATGTCCAATTGTTATTGTTATTGTTATTTTTATTTTTATTATTATTTATTTTTATTATTATTGTTATCATTATTATTATTATTATTATTATTATTATTTTTATTATTTTTATTATTATTATTATTATTATTATGTGAGACAAATGTTATTTTAACGTCACTGATTCCCAAAAACTTCTTTTCCAAAGCCATTTAAAAAAATATATATTTTATGTATAACGCACATTTTGGTTTAATGAGCCAAAAATATATGGAAATTTTTCGTGTATTTACACCACAAAAATATTTGTAATAATAGTGCTTTATCGTCATAAACCAATCTGTCGATCCCTTCGTTTAGAAAAGTAGAGTTTCATAATATTAGGATTAATAATAAAGCACGATAACAACATATTGTCATACAAAACCCAAAAATAGTTTCCTTTTTCCTAATTGGAATTGCATGAAATTAGCTTTTACAAAAAATGTCATCATTTTTATATATATGTGTGTATATATATATATATATATATATAAATGTATATGTATGTATGTATATATGTATATGTATGTATATGTATGTATATCTATGTATATCTATGTATATGTATGTATATGTATGTATATGTATGTATATGTATGTATATGTATGTATATGTATGTATATGTATATATATATGTATATATATGTATATATATGTATATATATGTATATATATGTATATATATGTATATATGTGTATATGTGTGTATATATGTGTATATATGTGTATATGTGTATATATGTGTATATATGTGTATATATGTGTATGTATATGTATATGTGTATATATATGTATATATGTATGTATATGTATATATATGTATATATATATATGTATATATGTGTATATATATGTATATATAAATATAAAACTACACTCCTGGATAATCATTCAAATCTTGTACCATAATTGCTTATTTTTTCCTCATAGTCTCAAATTTGGCGTGGCAAAAACAAGCCCAAAAAATGCTGGTCTTTCCCACGGGACCACTATGGTCGCCCCTCCCCCTTCCCCTCCCCCCATTCTCCCCCATCCCACAAGGCACATTGAAGTGAGACGCTAATTGCGAGTCGGCAAGTGTCGGAGCGCTTTGACATTCTACGTGTCCCCGAGAGCGCGGGCGGCCACGGCGCGACGTAACATCAGCGCCGCGTGCGCGTTTACGACACCTTTTATCTCCCACGCCAAATAGCGCCGAGTGCTCCTTTCGAGTCACCATATTACCATATTTTTCGGACTATAAGTCAACACCTCAGTATAAGATTTTTGGAGGTCAATTTTATATTTGAACAAAAACGCATTAAAGAAATAATAGTAAAATGAAAAATATTGCGCATCTGTGAACACAACAGTTTTTCAGATAACTGTAATCTAAAAATAAAAAAAGAACATAACATAACAGGCTGTCATGCTCAGAAAGGAAATTAATAAAACACATAAGTCGCACTTATTAGTCACAGGCCCAGCCAAACTATGGGGAAAAAAATGCGCCACTAATAGTCCGGACAATACGGTAGTTCAGAACGAGTGTATGGTTTCTGGTTTACAGTGGTGGGCTTACCTCGTCCAGCTTGTTAAGGTGGGCCGACATGAGACTCACCAGTTGACCCGTGCTAATTTTGTCCAACACCCGGCTGGACAGCTTCAGGGTCTGCACCAAAAAATAATAATAATAAAATCAGAGGAAAATGTGTTTATCATCCAGGTGGTCTTATTCCGACGAGAATCGTGACATGCTGCTGACTACCGTATTTTCTTGCATATTAGCCGCCCATGTGTATAAGCCGCACCCTTAAAATTGCCTTAAAATGGTTGAATTTTACAATTTCCCTCGTATAAGCCGCACCTTGATTCACGATTTTCACCAACATATTCATGGTTTTAATTTAGTGTTCGACCAGCTAGCCTAGCGCGCATGTTTTTGGGATGTGGGCAAAAACCAAAGTACCTGGAGAAAACCTGCGCAAGTCCAGGGAGAACATGCAAACTGGGATCGAACCCAGGCCCCCTGAATTATGAGGCCGAAGAGCTAACATCTTAACCCTCCCATAGGAGACGGGTTGTAGGCTTTAATCGCTGTATTTTCTCGCATATTAGCCGTTTTCGCGTATAAGCTGTAGCCTTAAAATGGCCTTAAAATGGTTGAATTTGACAATTTCCCTCGTATAAGCCCCCCCCCTGATTCACCATTTCCTCCTCCATATTCATGGTTTTAATAGGGTGTACAAATGTGTTACTTTGAAGGGAAAAATCTGAAGAAAAACCATCGCACGTGCTATTTCTGAGATACTGTATCAATCAAAATTCCGAAAGGGTGTTGCCTGCACGTAGACAAATTCAAAAAGGAAGTCACGTGACCAGTACGACCAGGAAGTGTGTCGGTAGCGCTCTAGTGAGTTATTTTTTTCATGTTTTATGCAAGATATATATATATATATATATATATACACACATATACATATATATATATATATATATATATATATATATATATATATATATATATATATATATATATATATATATATATATACACACATACATACATATATACATATATATATATATATATATATATACACACACATATATACACATACATATATATATATATATATATATATATATATATATATATATATATATATATATATATATATATATATATATATATATATATATATATATATATATATATATATATATTCTTGAATTTCATTCCTAGACCTCAAAATGAATGTTGTTAAGCGTTTCATCTGTTTATCTTTTCTCTATTTTGAAATAAATGACCCTATCGGTCGCATTGTCTTGCATTGAGGCGTTTTGTGAATATGAAGTGTAATTTTTTGCGCATATAAGCCGTACCCTGGATTCAGTCATCATTTTTTGGAGTGACAAATACGTGCGAGAAAATAGGCTACTTTAAAATGTCTGGATTTGGCGCGGAGACGAAGCTTCTTACCTTCTTGTAGATGAGGCTGAAGAGCGCAATCCGGATCTGCATGCCCAGGTGATGCAGTCCGAAAATGGCCGGCTGCAAGAGCAGGAAGCGGGCGGTGAACAGCAAGCACAGGCCCAGGGCCAGGAAGTAACCCTGACCGCGTTCGGGGGCGTGGAAAGGGTCGAAGGAGGCGATGATGCGGCCCAGGAGTTGAGGTTGCACCGTCTTGGATGCTTCCTGATGGGGGGACAGGATGGACGGACCCATTCACCACGACCTGGTTGGTCCTCAAATGGCGAGATGAGCAAAAGGGCGGCCGCCACTCACCCCGAGGTAGAGGAGGATCCCGAAAAAGATGAAGGGGCAGATGAAGCATCGTGCCAGGGCTCGCATCAATCTGGGTTTGCTTTTAGCAGAAACCACTTCTCGGTCCCATTCTCTGCGTGGAAAGAAAGAACAATTAGCCGCGTCTCGTTAGCGTCCTTTGGTCAGTTAGCCGTGAATTTACACGCTTTTCCATCCGTTAAAGTCATTTACAACACGTTTTGTGTCCGTTAAATCATTTACAAAGATTTACAAAGACATCACACCTGATTTAAACTCATTTGAAATGGTCAATGTTAAACTTTATGAACATTTATTTGGCCACAAAAGACAAAAATATTGTTCTAGGTGTCTACAGTAATCCCTCGAATATCGCGGAAAGAAGACGAAGGACTTGGACTAAAACTCCCATGAAGCTGTTTTTTGGGGATTCATATCAAGCGGAGAGGAACTATTTTCACTGTGAGTACATTATTTAAGTATTTACATTTTTACATTATATTTAGATATTCATTCATTACAGTCTTTTAATAAGCTTATCGCTTGCATTTAATATATATACACTTTTTGATCATTATACGTGTATTTCTGTATAGGCTTGAAAACATGTACAGATGCTCCCCTACTTACGAACATACGACTTACGAACAACGGTACATACGAACATGTCTGCAAATTGCGTTTATGTCGAAAAATGTTCGTAAGTTCCATTTTGTATTTTTTTCCGAGTAGTGCTTCTTTCCGCCGCTAATACCGACGCCTGCCGCTGTGAGAGCTCACCCAGCATCTACCTTATTCTGTCCAATTCATTGCAATGCGGAAGTGCGTGAACGTATCTCCAGTGCGCAAAGAACCTTTTTCATTTGTATCATTCAATATCTCGTGCATCCATTATTGAATATGGTTGGTAAAAAGCGAAAGTCTTCTATTGAGGGAGTTGCAAGGAAGAGGCAAGCCATTTCATTTGAAACGAGTGGCAATAATAACGAAGCTTGATGCGCGTGAGAGTGGTGAGCGTTGCACGGGAATACAACTTGAATCGTTCGACCGTCAGTACCATTTATAAACATAAAGATGGAGCAGCAGGACCCAAATATTGAACGTTGCACAAAGTTTGCAAATCAATTGAATGATGCCATATAGTGCTACCGCATCATTTATGATGAAAAAAAAGAAGAAAACTGTGCAATCGTCGTTAGATCGCTTCTTTCGGCCAGTTTCTAATACATAAATCTCTCTCTCTCTCTTTCTCTATACAGTACTGTACATATTCTCTCCATTTTATTAAATGTTTTTTTTCTGTACAAACCAGTGTGTGTTACTTATACAAGCCTTAAACATACAAATGCACGTATATAAACCTTCAATATACTTATATAGGCCTTAAACATAAATTATAATACAAAATATAGCACTGAGCAACTTACGAACAAATTCAACTTATGAACAATCGCTCAGAACCTAACTCATTCGTAAGTAGGGGAGCGTCTGTATTGTGGTAGTTATAATGGGGGTGATCCTACTTTTAATGTTTTCATTTTTATTCATGTCTGGTCTACATTAACCGCGATATTCGATGCATGTGACTTGAAGAGTTTACAGTATGGCTGAACTTGAAATTTTAGGACAACCCGTTTCACTTGCTTTTGATTGAAAAAAGACAACAAAAACAGGTTAATGCTTTAAAATGTACTGCACATTTTCTTGCCTTTTCATTTCCTGTCCAGCGTCTTACTTTTGTTTTGTTTTTGTGTGTTTTTTTTGTCCTTGCCTTCCAGCTCTTTCATCAAGAGTTTTTCTTTTGCTGTGCGAGTGATGTGCGGCTTTTAATGGAAGATAAAGTTCACGTTCCCAGAAGCCTTTTTACGACGTTGCCAGCTTTAAAATAATGAAGCCAATCACTCACCGACACACTTTTCTTTTTTTTTTTTATTTAAAAGGTCGACTCTTTAGCGCTTGCTGTGTCGGGGAGTCAAGGACACACACACACACACACACACACACACACACACATACACACTGCTCTTTTATGTAACGGACTCTCCTCACAATGTCAAAAAAAAAACCAAAAATCCTACTTTTTCTATTCATTTTTAGTCAAATTTTTTGGTCGTGCTACTTATGATAAACATGGCCGCCAAAGTTCAGCTTGCTGAATTAAATTAGCTTTGGGGCCACTAAAAAATTGTACTATTATTAGCAAATTCACAGCAGAGATGATTTCATGCAAAATTGCCCAAAAAACAAACAAACAGTGGGTTCAAGTATACCCCAGAATTGAATTTCATGTCATTTTGGGGCATTTTCCAAATCTGTCAAATTGCTATCAAATATAAATGTGGCATCCTAGTGAAAATTGTGATTTTTTTATTTTTTTTGCCATTGTTTGAGTGGTTAGCGTGTCGGCCTGACGGTTCTAGGGTCGAGGGTTCAATCCCAGGTGTGTCCTCACTGTGTGGAATTTGCATGTTCTCCCCATCCTTGCGTGGGTTTTCTCCGGGTACTCCCCTTTCCTCCCAAACCCTCACAACATGCACGCTAAGCTAACTGGTTGCGCACTCTAAATTGCCTCTGCTTCTGTCTCCTCGTGCCCTGCCATTGGCTGGTCACCGATTCAGGGTCGTCCCCCGCCCTAGGCTCCAGCACCCCCCGAATCCCTTGTAAGAATAAGTGGTTTAGAAAATGAGTGAATGAATGAACATTCCAAAACCATTGCCTGCGTGGTGTTTCTCCGTTTTCCTCCCAAAAACGTGCATGCTAGGCTAATTAGTATATGCTAAATTGCCTCTATCTACGTATTATTAGTTGGTTGTCTCTTTGGGCCTTGCGATTGGCTGACCACCCATTCAGGGTGTCTCCTGCCTGGTACCCTAAGTCAGCTGGGATAGGCTCCAGCACCCCCCTGCGACTCTTGTGAGGATAAACGCTACAAAAAATAAATGAATGAATGTTTGAGGGTTTAGCTAAAAAAAAACAAGAAACTCCAATAAATCAAGTTCACAAGGTCAGACTTTAGCGAAATATGTCACGGAAGTCCTTTTTTCAAAAGAGTGCGCGGGGGAGACGGAATCGGAATGCTGGATACGCGCCGTGCTAACTCATTCGCGACCCGTGACGGAGCAGGACGTCGAAACTATTTGAATTTTACGGGCCAGCGAATGAGATCACATTTAGGAGTCACTTAACAGAGGGTGTCAGACACAAACAAAAAAAAGGTGTTTGTTTGCATCACATGCCTCAGTTTATGTCTGGGCACGTCCAAATGCCAACCCATATTTGAAATGGAGATTGAGGCAAAGCAGGTGAGACGTCCTGCCACCGTAAACAAGTGAAAAGGGCGCCCGTGGGCACCCAAAAAAATACAAAATAAAAGCCCCAAACCTTTCGAGTCTCTCCGATAGGTTCCCGGCAAGGTCGTACGAAGGTGCTTTATAAACGTCGGTGAGGTCCAACTTTTTCCGGAAGCCCTTCCGGAGCAGCGGTGAGGTCCACCTACATAAAAAAAAAAATTAAAAACATACAAATTTATCAAAGTTGTCCAGGATTTCGTAAACACAAAATATACGCCAAATTCTAAACCACATGTGTCAAAGTGGCAGCCCGGGGGCCAAATCTGGCCCGCCGCATCATTTTGTGCGGCCCGGGAATGTAAATCATGAGTGCCGACTTTCTGTTTTAGGATCAAATTAAAATGAAGAGTATAGATGTACATTAAATTTCCTGATTTCCCCCCTTTCAAATCAATAATTCTCATTTTTTAATCCATTTTTTTCTGTTTTTAGTTCAAAAATCATTTTGTAAAATCTAAAAATATATACAAAAGCTAAAATTAACATTGTTTTAGAGTGAGGTCCACCTACATTAAAAAACAAATTAAAAACATACAAAATTGTCAAAGTTGTCCAGGATTTCGTAAAATAAATACAGACACAAAATATACGCCAAATTCTAAACCACGTGTGTCAAAGTGGCGGCCCGGGGGCCAAAACTGGCCCGCCGCATCATTTTGTGCGGCCCGGGAATGTCAATCATGAGTGCGGACTTTCTGTTTTAGGATCAAATTAAAATGAAGAGTATAGATGTATGTTAAATGTTTGAAGTTACATTAAACGTTGAGTGTCTGTATATATTTATCCAAGTTAATTTAAATTTGGTTGTTCGTTTACGAGTGCATTGTTGCCGTGGATAAAGCCCCCCCGAACCCCCCCCCCCCCCCCCCCCCCGCTTCCGTGTATATGTCGTTCCCTTCCCCTCCGCGAAATGCGTCTAATTTTACTCCTATTAAACACATTATTACTATCAAACCACTCGTTATTTATTACTTTGTCAATATATGGCGAATTATAAGAAATAAAACATTTTTTTTCAATCCAATATCCTGTTTTGGTGTTTTTTTCCAGAGAGTTGGAACAAATTAATTTGTTTCCCATTCATTTCAATGGGAAACTTCCGCTCGAGTTACGAGAATCTTGTCATACGAGCTCAGTCCCGGAACGGATTAAGCTCGTATCTCGAGGTACCACTGTACTTTTGTCACTTCTATGTAGATAAAAAAAGTGTATAAAGGAACGTACCAAAAGAAAAACCTGGAGAGGAAGTTGGCATCTTCCACGGGTGACTTCTGCATCCTCAGCTGCGTCGTGTGCACCTGAGAGAGAGAGGCGAGTGGGGGGCCCCCCTCACTTTCATTTGTGGACCCCTCTTTTTTGCAGGAGACGACTTGCTTTCCCCCCCCTCCCAGACCAAAATCCGGCTCCCAGCGGTGCGAGACCACCACCAGGAAAGTGTTCGACGCGTCCGAGATCGATGCAGCTTCCACGGGGTGAACGGACTGACTTCTGGGTGCGTGTGAGGAGCGCGTGGAGGAGGAGGCCATCCTTTATGTGCGCGCGCACGACACACACACACATTCACACACACACGTACACACACTCCTCATCTCCAAGCGCCAATCATCGGCAGGGACAACACTTATCTGTGGAACAACAACAAACACAAAAAAATGTGTTGAAAAAAATTGTTATCTCCGTTTTAGGAGAGATGATTAAGCATTCCATTCCACAGAAGTACACAGAAAAAGTTAGTCAAGTCACTTAAGTTTGTTTTTAAACTCATTAGAAAATTACAGGCACTAACAATGACATTGAACTAATAGTAGTCTTGAATTGTGGCCATTAAAAATTAATCAAACAATTAAAAGTAGTATAGTTTGGGTTGTGAGTCTTTTTGCTGGTTGAGGCATAAGCTTTAACGCCCTCAGTGCAGGAAACAGCGACCTCTGCTGGACATTTACGGACACAAGCAAAACTATAACAGTGAGTGACGATTGAAAACTTTATTGATAAATCAACTTCTGAAATGTATCAAGTGTATCTTAAAATAAAAATGCTCCGTTAATATAATAAACTATTATAACAGAAATGACATTCCAAAACATAAGAATGTTAATAAATATTATGTTAATATTAATAAATACACTTTTAAAAGTAATAATCAAGTAGTACTGCCCGGACCGTGTAATAGTTGGTAGCACCTGCTTATTGATTGGCCTTCGACTTCGTGCATTCTAAATCTTCGTCAGTAAAACATTAAAATGGACGAGTCTAAAATTGGAGGTTTCCCAGCAGGATACGAAAGTGACTCCAGCAACGAGGACTGGTATACGGAGCGTCCTCCAGAGAAAAAGATTGTCCATTTTCAAGTATGTTTGTCGAATACAATATCGAAATTATTGCCACGTTGTCTTGGGCTATCGAGCTAGCTTGCTACCTCAGGCGACCGGTTAGCTATAACGTTAATGTCGCTTCTTTACCATTCATTTAATTGGAAAAAAACGTGCAAACATATTCATTCCGACATGACCGACTTCGTGCAAAGTCGGTTAATGAGTAAATTGGGATTCAAATAATTTCGTGAGATATTTTCGATGAAATGAAACACACACAAACAACTCAAATACAGAATAACTGCTGAATATGGATTAAATTTGAAATGCAAGCATGAAGGTGAATTCAAGTACATATATTTGGCTGTTGTTGTTGTTGTTTTTTAGCAATGTGATAAATGGAACAGCAAATTACGTATTTATCAGTTAAAACAAATCATCCCTCAGAAGTTCCATTTCTCAACGTTTACAACTTTTTGTAGCTCGAGAGCACGTGTGTCAAAGTGGCGGTCCGGGGGCCAAATCTGGCCCGCCGCATCATTTTGTGCGGCCCCAGCAAGTAAATGATGAGTGCCAACTTTCTGTTTTAGGATCAAATTAAAATGAAAAGTATAGATGTATATTAAATTTCCTGATTTTCCCCCTTTTAAATCAATAATTGTCATTTTTAATCCATTTTTTCTGTGTTTTAGTTCAAAAATCATTTTGTAAAATCGAAAAATATATAAAAAAAGCTAAAATAAACATTGTTTTAGATCTATAAAAAGTGAATATTCAGAGCTTTTAATCCAGTTCTTTTAATCCATTTATTTAAAAAAATCTAAATATATCTAAAATGTTCCGGCTCACGTGAAATCAAGTTGACGTTAAAGTGGCCCGCGAACCAACCCGAGTCTGACAGCCCTGTTTTAAATCAATAATTGTAATTTTTTTATCCATTTTTTTCTGTGTTTTTAGTTCAAAAATTATTTTGTAAAATCTAAAAATATATATAAAGCTAAAATAAACATTGTTTTAGATCTATAAAAACTGAATATTCAGGGCTTTTAATCCAGTTCTTTTAATCCATGTATTAAAAAAGATTCTAAATATTATATCTAGAATGGTCCAACGTTAACGTGGCCCGCGAACCAACCCGAGTCTGACACCCTTGCTCTAGAGTGCTTCACATAATCTTAAAAAATGTAAAATCCCTTCTCAGACGACGAATATCCTTCCTGGCGTTGTTTTGTTCATCGAATTAGACACTGATGTATTGTAAATAACAGACGTTTGTTGTGACAGAATCCTGACAATGAAGAAGCAGAAGAGGTAGATAACGTCTTCTTGATGAAAAACGCCATTAGTGAAGGCAACGTCCGTGCCATTGAACGGCTGCTGGATAAAGGTAAGAACATTTTCATTCATAGAAACACGGCAATTAAATGATGGGAGTACTTATGTTACTACAATAGTACTACTATCGTTTGTATTGTTCACAGGCATGGACGTGGAGAGCAATCTGGGCTTTGATTGGACTCCACTGATTTTTGCTCTCATTCTGGCGGACGACAAAGTGGCCCAAGTGCTTTTGGACCGTGGGGCCAATGCCAACTTCAGCAAAGGTTTGCGCATCTGTCATACATTCCAATCAAATTCATTCCATTTCCCCATCAGACCTTTTTTTCCAGTTGCCACCAGCAGAACATACGTAACAGGGTAGTCAAGCTACTAAATCCACTGTAAATCTATAATCTGTCATCACTTAACAGCGATGACGCCAAAGAGGAAATGTTGCAGAAAAACCACACCTTTTGATCCGTGGGAGCTGTTTTTCGCTTCGGTCTACTTCTTTACTCCTTTGCATTAATCCCCCAAAACACATGGACTCCAATGTGATGCTAAAGATGCTAAAATGACTTTTAGTCAAACTTCCATGGACTAAAAACTAAATCAGGCAGGTGGATAATGACATGACCTATATTAGGGGTGGCGAACAAGTTAGACAAAAACAGCAAAAAATTAAAATATTGATAGTCAAGGAGCCACGCCCTGCGGGTGACGTTCCAAAACATACAAAAACCTGCATTCAAAACCTTATTATTCACCGTAACACTTTCTAACCGTTACAAAACAATCCTATCTGGCAAATTATTTTTAAATATAATGTATTATTTGTTTTTAATGGGCCATAAAATGCGAATAAAAATAAGAGAAACACAAAAGAGCCACAGTATATACGTAATTTGATAAGAGAGCCGCATGCGGCTCGCAAGCCGGGTGTTCGCCACCCCTGACCCATATTAAAGGGTACACAGTGGATTGGTCGCCCGGAAGGTTATTGATAATTACCATTTAAATCGTTGCTCAAATTCCCTAAATACAAATTGCGAATTACTATTTAGTCATACTTAATGCCCTAGTCATTATTAGGCTAAAGAAAAGCTCCAAATTTCCCGAACTTTTATTGTTTTTTTTGTTGGAGAACTTGTTAAGACCCTGACTGACTGACGTCTCTTCTTAAAGGGACAGCGCATGTACATCCAAACTCTTCTACACTCACACGTCGGCTCAGTGAAACCGCTCATGGCCATTGTTGGCTTTTATTCATGCATAGACTGTGTTGTTTTACCTTGTTTTGTCGCCGGTCTTTTGGTCGCCCGTTGTCGCGGTCGGGGCGACCAAAAGACCGGCGACCAAAAGACCGGCGACCAAAAGACCGGCGACCAAAAGACCGGCGACCAAAAGACCGGCGACCAAAAGACCGGCGACCAAAAGACCGGCGACCAAAAGACCGGCGACCAAAAGACCGGCGACCAAAAGACCAGCGACCAAAAGACGGCGACCAAAAGACCGGCGACCAATCGACCGCACACGTATTAAAGCAACAGCAATACCCCAAAACAGTAATAATGTCAAAGTCTTAACGTTTCTTATGCTGACAAGTACTTCCTAAAATTTCAAAGCCACTTTTTGAGTGTTCCAAAATGAGCCGAGTGTTGCGCAATACGCAAAACATTGTTACAATGTTGCCTCTATGTTAGCGTTAAGCGGCTAACGGAGGTTCTAGTTACTCCCTGGTTAAAAGGTCAAGTGAGTTCAGCATCATTTGACGGGCGTGTGACGTTGGTGGCAGGTGAAGTAAACAACGAAATGCCCCATTGGTCTTTTTCTGAGGGAATCCACGAGTGAACGCATGAGGGAAACACATCCCAGTCGCCATAGCGCTACTATTCCCGCTCGCCATAGCGCTACTATTCCCGCTCAGCAAAATCTCAGGATCAGCATTTATTTACCCAATTCCACGCAAACGCAAGCTAAGGCCCGTCTGCTTTGCGCCCAGGCCAAGACCACGTAAACAACAAAAACACAGCAACACACATGGAGAAGTCCAAAAACAAATACACACAAACACATTGCCTGGAAGCCGGTGGAAATTGAACGCGACGCCGGGGGTCTCGGCTTATGAACAGCTCCAGACGTCGTCTTGAACCAGAGCTAATCTCGTGGGGTAATCAAAGTTCATACCTTACCTCCCATGATGGAGCGCTCTCCAGAAATCAGAGTTAAATCAAAAAACTAGTGCAGGTTATCCTATTCATATTTTGGATCGTTCCTATTGCATAAAAAAAGAAAGTGCAATTGACTTACAGTGTGAACGTAGCTTAGAGATTAGCAAATGCTATCGAATGCTAAGCTTACAGCAAGGGTTTCAAACTCGGGTTTGTTCGCGGGCCGCAATAACATCAACTCGATTTCACGTGGGCCGGACCATTTTAGATATAATATTTAGATTTTCTTTTTTTTAATTGGATTATAAGAACTGGATCAAAAGCCCTAAGTATTCCGTTTTTTTATAGATATAAAACTGTTTATTTGAACTATTTTTTCTTAGTAAGGGAAAACATCTAAAAACATTTAAAAATATATATATATTCAATATTAAAGTGGAAAACCCAAAATAGTTTTATATATTTATTTTTAGATTTTACAAAATGCTTTTTGAGGAATAATATTTGAAAATATGAATTGTATATGGCTCTCTCTGTCAAAAAAATTCCAACCCCTGGTCGAAAGCTTATAAGCTTCAATATATCAGGCCTTAATGTTCTTTATTTTACGAGGAAATAATATTTTGTAATTTTATATCTGGATAATTTGAGGTATGTTGTTATTGTCTGCAGACAACAAGACGATGCTGATGGTGGCCTGCACTGCCCTGGCCGAGGAGAACCAAATTGCTCGCTGTGTGGCGCTTCTGCTTTCCAGGAACGCAGATCCCAACGTGACTGACAGGTGAGGACACATCCGTAAAGAATTGACATTCCTTCTTAGAGGTTTTTTTTTTCAATTGAGTGTCGCAGGTTCAAGATTTGCTTCCTTCACAAAAAACATGTTGAAGTAGTTTGATTTTGAACAGTAGAAAATCCCAATTTCACAATCCCTGTTGGAATTTGAAAGCTGGTTTCATTTTTGGAATAGACACCGATATTTGTCGCATTAGGATTAATTAATTTTTGGGGGATACCTTTGAATGGGGTAAGATTGAGGGATAATTCCGTCACTGGAATTGACAGATATTCGGAAATGATGGAGATTGGTGTCATTGGAATTGTTGGATTTTCTGAGGGATTTTTGGGGGGGGGACGTGGTGGAATTGACAAATTTTCTCGTCATTGGAATTGACAGATATTTGGAAATGATGGAGATTGATGTCATTGGAATGGATGGATTTTCTGGGGGGACGTGGTGGAATTGATGGATTTTTGCCGTCATTGGAATTGACAGATATTTGGAAATGACAGAGATTGGTGTCATTGGAATTGCTGAATTTTTGCGGGGTGTCTTTGGACCTGGTGGAGTATAGTTGTTATTGGAATTGATGGAAATGTCAGTGATTTGGAATTGACAGAATTGATGAAACTATCCTTTTAATCCAATGGACGCCTACGTATATCCATCTTTTTTGTTGACGTATGCATCCATTATTGAACTTGAATAACATATCCCTGATTGGAATTGCCGGGTATAATTTCCACCATGAGTTCCAATGACTTCAAATGTTTTAAAAGGGTGGCAAAATATGGGCTGAACGAATTGTTTTTATTAAAAGTAATATTGCGTCATTTTCTATGCGGGGTTCAACGTGCCCAGAATTCTGCTCTGCGCCAACGAAATGTTTCCTGTGTAAATCTAAGCAGAGTGAGGGTGCATGCCTTGTTTAGTATACAAGTTAAAGACCGTCCTTCGACCGGTGCCAGGAAAATGATCAGTTCCGGGAAAATGATCGCTTCCTCCTTCGAGCAAATACCTGCGAGCAGAGATTATGGAACGCCGTCCGTCCGACGATCCCCACGGACGTTGCTTACGTCGGAGCGTCACGCGAGAAATGAACACCAGCTGGTTAGGCCTCTGCTTTAGCATAAACAAACAAACTCTGGACAAACACGACGTGGGCTCCCAATTGTTCACATGCGCTCACATTTACTCGCATGTTGATGCCAGAAGTGGCTTTTTAGCTGCTCCGCACATGTTAGCTTCTAAAACTAGCGACGCACGGAAGAGAAAGGTCAACCTTTCCTACCGTATTTTCTCACAAATACGCCGTATTTGCGGCTCAAAAAATGATGACCGAATTGACGGTACGGCTTATATGCGCACGTATTAGACTTGACATGCTCGAAAGTGTAAGGTGACAAAAACAAAACGGCATTACACAAGACAATGCGGTCATTTATTTCAAAATAGAGAAAAGATAAACAGATAAAATGCTAAGCACAATTTATTTTGACGTCTATGAAAGAAATTCAAGAAAAAAAATCTATCTTCATGCAGGCAACACCAATTCCGATCCTTATGGTAACTCAGAAATAGCACGTGCGATGATTTTTCTCAAGATTTTTCCTTCAAAGTAACACATTTGAGTGTGCGGTAGATTGGTCCCCGGTCTTTTGGTCGCCGTCTTTTGGTCGCCGGTCTTTTGGTGGCGGTCTTTTGGTGGCGGTCTTTTGGTCGCCCCGACCGCGACAACGGGCGACCAAAAGCTCGGCAACCAAAAGACCGACGACAAAACAAGGTAAAACAACACGGTCTACGCATCAATAAAAGCCAACAATAGCCATGAGCAGTTTCACTGAGCCGACGTATAAGAGTTTGTATGTACATGCGCTGTCCCTTTAAGAAGCGACGTCCGTCAGGGTCTTAACAAGTTCTCCAACAAAAAACAATAAAAGTCCGGGAAATTTGGAGCTTTTCTTTAGCCTAATAATTACTAAGGCATTAAGTATGACTAAATAGTCATTCGCAGTTTGTATTTAGGGAATTTGAGCAATGATTTAAATGGTAATTATCACTTACCTTCCGGGCAACCAAAACACCGGCGACCAATCAACCGTGTACTCACATTTTCACTCCCTATTAAAACCATGAAAATTGTGAATCAGGGGGCGGCTTATACGAGGGAAATTGTAAAATTCCCAAATTTTAAGGCCATTTTAAGGGTAAGGCTTATACGCGAAGGCGGCTAATTTGCCAGAAAATGCGGTATTCGTTTTCCCACATCTAGCCTCATTCATCTCGACGAAATCTCCCCAAATGACCTTTTTACGGTCGATTCGCGGCATCGCCGACGTTAACGAGCTGCATGAGAAAGACCCCGTCACGCTGACAGTCGAAACGAACCATGCGACCGATCCCGTTTCCCGCTGGCCGAAGAGGAAGTGCGCCGTAGTGAAGCGACGAGGAATGTGTGCGAATTGACATAAAACATTACCTTTTGTCTACTTGGAGGTGATTAATATGACTGTTTGCTGTCACGCTGTTTGACCAGCGCGGACTCTTTCCCAGAGACGACTCACTAAATCACCACGGCGAGTCAACAGCGAACTCGCCTCGTTGACATGTGCCACTTTAAAAGTGATTGATGTACTGTACCTTGTTTGTTTCAGCCCAGTTGGGGTTATTTCAATGGAATGCTCTTTATCTGCCCGACAAAGCTGGGTCTTGTTGCCCATAGTACAGGCAATGCCAACAAGTTACACACAAAAAGCAAACATTTGGAACTGTGAGAGTCGAAGAGCCACATACATTGCATGTCATAAATGTCATATATTGCAAAATATACTGCCACATATGGCAAAATATATTTCCACATGTATTGTGCATAGTGTCATTTTGAATTAATCATCAGATGAGTCGATAACGATGGTTAGCTGCAGCTCTAAATTAGAGCAATAGCCCAGTTTACTGTGTTTATTCGTGTATAACGCGTACAATTTTGTAGCAAAAAAACTGAAACAAAGTTATACACAAATACCGATGAAACACTGCCCTCTGCTGGTGAAAAGTCCCCTCCAGGATTAAAAGAACTGGATTAAAAGCCCTGAATATTCACTTTTTTATAGATCTAAAACATTTTATTTTTGATTTTTTTTAAATATATTTTTTAGATTTTAGAAAAATGTTTTTTGAACTAAAAACACAGAAAAAATGGATTAAAAAATGACAATTATTGATTTAAATGGAGGAAAATCAGGAAATGTAATATACATCTATACTCTTCATTTGAATTTGATCCTAAAACAGAAAGTCAGCACTCATGATTGACTTTCCCGGGCCACACAAAATGATGTGGCGGGCCAGATTTGGCCCCCGGGCCACCACTTTGACACGTGAATTAGACAAAGGATTTAAAATTGTAAATTCCATTTGAGAATTGTGTTCATATTGGTAGTAGTTTGTTTTACCAGGTTTTCGTACCAAATGTTTTGTCATGGCGACGTGTGTTCAGCAACAAATTATGGGTGCGCGTTATACTCGAATAAATATGGTATATGTTTTGCATTTGTCTTTTTTAAGGTTTCAAGTCACATGTCTGATGTTGGCCGCTCGAGACAATCACTGCAAGGTCATCAACCTCCTCGCATCCCACGGAGCCGACCTCAATATGCAGCAAGCTAACGGCTACACCGTACGTGACCTGGTACTCGGACGATTCGCCGACAGACGTTTGGCCGACAGACGTTTGGCCGACGGACAGTTCGCCGAACGGACGTTTCGCCGAAACAGGATTCGCGCGCTCGTCCCGCCCCCGGATCGTGTGTGTACATGTTTTTCAACCTCGGCCCGAGGGCCATATACGGCCCGTTACAGATAACATTCATTTAGGAATAACAAGGGCATGTACTGCCCCCCGCTGGACATATTTCTAAATACAAGTTGCCAATTTTTTATATTTTTTATTTTATCCTTGCGTTTAAAGTAGTAGCCATTTGGAGATCACGCAGAACAGTACGTGACAGAAGAAATAGAGAAAATAAAGTAGTAGTAACAGTAAGTACTACATTCAATGCCCTTGTTATTCCTAAATGAATGTTATCTGTAACGGGCCTTATATGGCCCGCGGGCAGAGGTTGAAAAACATGTACACACACGATCCGGGGGCGGGGCGAGCGCGCGAATCCCGTTTCGGCGAAACGTCCGTTCGGCGAACTGTCCGTCGGCCAAACGTCTTTGGGCGAATCGTCCGGTCACGACGTGACCTTCCTACGGTTAGCCGTGCACGCGTTGGCGTTTAACGTAACGCGTTTCGCGCTCTCTCAGGCCTTGTCGATGGCCGTCCTCCACGGCCGAGAAGAGGCGGCGCTGAAGCTCCTCCAGCTGGGAGCCGACAGGACCATCGAGACCAAGGAAGGAAAGAGCCCCGCTCAGCTGGCTTTGCTTCACAAGCGCACGGAGGTATCGTTAACACTCGCCGGACACTGTGTAGCCCGTACGTGATAAATACCGCACCGAGCCGGGGAAGTCGCCGCTACGGCGAACTCCCGCTCGTGGGACGCCGCGTGACGTTGGCCAATTCGTGGAGGGGGATCTTGTGTTATAATGCGTGCGAGGTGATATTTATTTGTCATCTGAATTCGTTTGGAGTCAAAAGGATTTTCTTTTTTGGCAGTATGATGAGAAATGTAAGGCCCTTCAGGGATGAAATACTTTATTTGAATTTGGGGAATCGAGCAATATTTTTGACATGGGGGAATATAAATTGATCAATATGGCTTAATCAAGACTGAAAATTGAAAAATTGAAAGAAAATCTCATAATATTTGTATTATGACAATAAAATCATTCAATTCAAAATCAGTGTTTACTAAGTTAATAACTCGAATTGAAGTTCATGATTAAACTGTCTTTACTATAAAAATATAGTTTATTTTCCTCTATTTCTGCATGACCGAGCTACAGTACCATGTATTTGTATATATATTTTTAATTTGATATGGATACATTTCCAGCTATTAATTTTTTTTTTTTTTACTAATTCAACTTTATTTGAATGTGTCCTGTGACAGTATCCCAATTCATGGTGACATGACACCTGCCGTAATTTATGAATGAAGGCTCATGATATTAAGTGTTATTTAGTTGACATTGTTTCAAAATTCTTAGAGTTTAGGAACTCTGATTAGGATTCTTAATTCGTATTTATGACGGGTGGCGTGACATGATTATGATCGTCTAATGACTCTATCGTAAGACACGTTTTAAAAAAAGAGAATAAAAATACATTAGCAAGAGTAGCCTAACATGACGACATTGACTTGAAAAAGTGTCACAAAGGCGAAACCATTTTTTTTACTAGTTACTGAATGTGCTGTATTTTGTGTGTGTTCCTCACGTGTAGATCTACAGGATCCTTTCCTCCTCAACGAGCATTGACCCCGCTCTTCCATTGGCCGAATGTTTTTCCGCCGTCGATAACGCCGATGCTCGGCCTGCGTCTTTTGTGGAAAGGTAGGACGTTGTAATGTAGCCACGACAAGAAAATATATTGATTGTGCTGCTCCATGTACGGACAAAAATAAATACTGGTAGAAATTAACATGTCCGGCCCTATAAAAATTGAATGCGTAATGTCACTGATAGGTTTATTGATAGATATACTTTAATATAATATAAAACAATACAAGGAAGGCATCGGGCACATCTCCGGCGTTAGAATGAGAATCAGTCCTGGCTCGTCCTCGCCACCGTGACATTCTAAAGGACCCGAATTCCTCTCCTGCCAATTTAAGACATCAAAACAATTACAAGGTTCTCTATTCAATCCAATTGCATAAGCGAATAACACAATTAAGGTCAAAAAACAACTGCCACAACAATTGCATATCAGGTCGGAAACCAAAAAACAACTGCGTAAGAATTTGCACAAGTAAGCATCATAATTTCCATACAAGGTGAACCGAGCCGAGCAACAGTATTTTGAAACAATATGCGAGTATTTTCGGAAGTTGATTCGATTATCGCCATCTGCCGGAATCCAAGATCTTCATTGCGAACTCAGATCAACAGTCCTCGGCCCGGAACTTGGTGATCTGTCAGGTCAATAGTTCTAAAAACAATTAAATGTCCTCGGAGCCAGCTGCAGGTGGGGAGTGTCCTTTTTATACTAAGCTTTCGTCTGCTTATAATGATTTAATGTATCACATATACTTATAATAATAATAATAATCGGACATAGGCCCTGTCGTCATCATCAACAACAAAAGCCTACTTGTCATCACACCCAGAAACTGCGTATGACGAAATTGGTAGTGCTTCTCCATAAGGTGCGTTTACTCGGCAAAAGACCTAAATAAGTCATAGTTACGGACTTGTCATTTGGCATTCTGCTGTTATGGATACAGGTCACTTACCTCTCACTGTCTTTCACTTACCTTCAGTCAGTTAGTAGGAGGCAGATCACCACCCAAACATCTTTTCATATTACCTCAGAAGGGAATGTGTGTTGTGTTACCGCAAATTTAGAGTTCTGATAGATGTGGGGGAAAGACTGTCCTTAAGCCTATTTGTCCGTACTTTGTGGGACCTATAGCGTCTGCCAGAGGGCAGCAGCTGGAACAGATTGTGACCAGGGTGGTATGGTTCCCTGACAATGTTCCTGGCTCTGCTGAGGTAACGAGGGCTGGCAATGTCTTCCAGTGAGGGCAGAGAGCAGCCGACAATCCTCTGGGCAGTGTTAATCACTTTCTGCATGGCCTTTTTGTAATGACTAATATTCCACACATACATATAATGATTAATACGGACATATATAATAACATCCCAGAATAACCCCAACAGTCACAGTGTCTTTTTTGTTGTTGTTTTTTGACACATCAGCGTGCCCAAGACTGAGTTGGAGCTCTTTCTTCACGGTCTGGATCTGGAATACCTCACGGACATCATCAATGTACGTCACCACTTTTTTTTTTTGCACCCTTTTTAATGCAATGCAATCAGCTGTTTTTAGAAGGTGCGCTTTCCTTATTTTGGGGGAACAAAAAGATCAAGTCTTTGCTACATTCATATTTGAAATGATCCTTTTTTGATTTAAATTGTCTAGTACAAAAGGTTTAAAATCTTACCGTGTATATGTTTAAAAATGCGAAAATCTTTTTTTACAACAATTCATACATGCAGTGTATGTACAGTATTGTTTAAAATCATTCCTGCTGGAACTGCATAATAATCATTCTCACTTGTACATTTATATCAATTTAAATCATGGATAATTTGAGAATTATTCGGAAATCTTGTTTTAAGCCATCACATTGTGCATAAAATATTTCCCATGATTAATTTAGATGGTTAAAATTTTTGCCTTACACATGCATGAAAGTTGATTTAATTTCTCAATCCTCCATTTTCCTGTGCGACCTTCCCACATCTTTCAAACGTCACTCTATCCATTAATGGTAGCATGCCGTTACTTAGATTAGCGTTGCAGGTGAGACGTTACAGTAGCTTTGACTAGCCCGTTAGCCTAAATAAGGACGGAGGTTGGAATGGAGTATGATTTTGCGCCGCTGAAATCGTCTAATTTGCCTCTCTCCGCAGAAGAAGGACATCACCTGGAGTCACCTGTTGACTATGAAGGAGGAGGAGCTAGTCAAGGTACTTATTGGGTGACGGATGGCCTGGGAATGTCAACATAAGGCTAGTAGTCCATGCTCAACCTGAGCATTAAAAGTTCATTTTATTTATGTACATGGAAATTCAACATACCAATTTAATTGAAAGCCTTTATTGTCATTAAGTACAATGAGATTTACAGCTAGAACATAAAGTGCGCACATAAGTAGTCATAAAAAGATTTATATACAATAAAATTTAAGTGAGGTTAAAAAAAGTGACCAACGTGGTTAGCAGAACGCGATAGTTTTTTTTTTTCAGATGGTTCAAAGGTAGAACAATTCATTTTCCTCTAAATTTCATAGCACAACAGCAAAATTCGTCCAACTTAGTGAAAATTCGGAAATGTAAGTGAATGTGACCAAGTGTTAAGATGTGTTAAGACCAACACTATGTATACATGTACATCTATGTATGTATGTGTATATATATGTATATATATATGTATATATATATATATATGTATATATGTATATATATGTATAAATATGTGTGTATATATGTATATATGTGTAAATATGTATATATGTGTATATATGTATATATATGTATATATGTATATATATGTATATATGTATATATATGTATAAATATGTGTGTATATATGTATATATGTGTAAATATGTATATATGTGTATATATGTATATATATGTATATATGTATATATATGTGTATATATATATGTATATATACATATATATATGTGTATATATATCTATATATACATATATGTGTGTATATATATGTATATATTTATGTGTGTGTATATATATATATATATATGTATATATATATATATATATATATATGTATGTATATGTATATATATATATATATGTATATATATATGTATGTATATATGTGTATGTATATATATGTGTGTATGTATGTATATATGTATATATATATGTATCAATTTCGTCACACGCAGTTTCTGCGTGTGATGACAAGTAGGCTTTTTGTGTTGTGGTAATGACGACATGGCCTATGTCCGATTATTATTATTATTATTATTATTATTATTATTATTATTATATATATGTATATATGTGTATATATATGTATATATGTATGTGTATATATATATGTATATATGTATATATATATTATATATATGTATATATGTAGATATGTATATATGTAGATATATATATATATTTCAGCAACACGCTTATTTATTTATTCATTTATTTATTAACTTATTTATGACCTATTTATTTATGTCTAAAATGTCTTTTTCTGTGTCTGTATTCTCACCCTCTTGCTACTGTGACAATGAAATTTCCCAAATACAGTTATCTAATCTAATCTAATATAAAATAGCTATGACCAAGGTAAGAACTTACCACACTTGATTTGTGTTATTTTGTAAATGGACACTTTGAGATCTAAAATGTAAAAAGAAAAGAAAAAACTATAGATAACAAACATTAATGCTGGGCTTGACATCCAGTTTTTGCGCTGGACCGCCACTGACTTATTGTTCCCCCAGAGTGGCTTGGCAATTTGGAACTTTTTGGAGGTGTGCACGATGTGACACTCTTTTGTTAAGCCAAAAATGTTGTCTTATGATAGATTGGAATCACAGAGCCGGAGGATCAACAGAAGGTTCTGAGTGCCGGGCAGAAGATTCAATTGGACAGAGTGGACCTGGACACCATCGAGCGACTCGGAGTGACTGACAGCGGGTTAGTATCGTGCTGCGTACAGTTGCTTTTCTCGTGGTGACAACGAGGATCCTCCAAGATTCTCACATTTTCCTCAATTGTGCTTAAATATGTATACAGTGGTACCTCGTGATACAACATGCTCGTGGTACGACGAAAATTTCGATCGAATAATTCGCTGGCGATACGATTAAAATTTCGAGATGCGACCAAGCCAGGTGGCCATGACACGAGAGGCTGTTTATCATTGTAGCGCACTGTCTTTTTCTGCCGCATCTCTTTCGTGTAGAACAATATCTACGAGGACTGACGAGTTTCGACCAGGAAACGCACAACGCGCATGCGCGGACAAAAAGAGGGCTTTCTGGTTAATGAAGTTTACTCGTGCACACAACACCGATAGCCAATGGCACCCTTTCTCAGAATAAAACTTCATTACCCACAATCAATACGTGGGAAGCTCAGCTATTGCATTTCTTGTTATTCTTTCTAAGGAAAGAAGGTCCCGCGATCGTTCTTTAAAGACTACTTGTCGTTGGCAAGTGGCCGTGCGTTATCCTATTGTGAGGACATTTGTGTGCATCATTTTGGGAATATTTTGAAGGCAATACAACAGCAAACAGTCCATCGATAGCAAACGTGAGGGTGGAGGCGTGGCAAACCGCTAACCTGGAAAATGAAGGTAACAAAAGACAAAACTAGAATTCAGTTTTGTGTAAAGTTACATTAAACGTATGTTTGAGTGTGTCTGTATATATTTATCGAAGTTAATTTACATTTGTTTGTTCGTTTACGAGTGCGTTGTCGTGGAACAAAAACGAACCCCGCCCCCTCTGTGCGTCTATGTCTCCCGTCGGCGAAATCCGCCCAATTTAAGTTAGATTAAACACATTTTATTACTATTAAACGACAAGTTATGTGTTACTTTGTTAATAGATGGCGAATTAGAAGAAATCAAACATTTTTTCCAATCCAATATCCTGTTTTTGGTGTTTTTTCAGAGGGTTGGAACGAATTAATTTGTTTTCAGTTCATTTCAATGGGAAACGTTCGCTCGAGTTACGAACAGCTCGACATACGAGCTCAGTCTCGGAATGGATTAAGATCGTATGTCGAGGTACCACTGTATTTTATTGAAAAATGATTTATTTGTCTCCCTCTGTTGGTGATTCAGGCTCATTACATAGACTAATTGACCATCAAAAGCATGTCGGCACACATTTATGAACATAATTGCCATAAAAATCATATAAATGCGTTCTTTGAAGTGAATTATTAGCCAACTTTTATCGGCAGGGTTCTGTAAACCATTTCATAGTACGTCTCTGCAACTGGGAGTGGGTGTTTTCCCCCCACTGGAAGTAATCCATCACATCAGATGGTAGAGATCCAAGCAATTGAAGAGAATAGAAAAATAAATAAAAGAAGAACCGAGCGGCTCAGCCACGGGACAAGCAAGCATAACATAAGATGAGATATTTGTGCGGGTGCGCTAGACAAACTAGGAGCGGGGAGAAGGGAGGCCACGCCGCGTGACACTGTTTATACGGCTCGCTCTGACGGAGTGCGTAAATGTAGCGCTAAGATAACAACCGTCGATAATCCACGCTGTCAACGTACGCGGCTTGATGAATTCGAATCACCGATCGTCTGTAGACGCTGGTAGGAGGCGGCCCACCTGTTGTTTGTTCGCTTCATCGTCGTTTTTGGAGGTCAATGCTAAGGGATAGCCATTATTAAGAGCTCACGATACGTGTTTTTTTTTTAGGAGCGAGGAGCTGCTCAACTATTTGATCAAGCTGAAGCAACAATGCTGCTGCCTGACCGAAAGCATGCAAGACGTCATCCGCCACTTTCCCCTGCAGGTGTCCAAGGTACGCTGCACACCTGCTCCGTGGGCTCTAAAAATTCGGTACACGGTCAATTGGTCGCCGGTCTTTTGGTCGCCGATCTTTTGGTCGCCCGGAAGGTAAGTGATAATTACCATTTAAATGGTTGCTCAAATTCCCTAAATACAAACTGCGAATGACTATTTAGGCGACCAATCGACCGCACTTGGTATGAACTTTTTGTGTACAGACGCTCCCCTACTTACGAACGAGTTAGGTTCCGAGCGATTGTTCATAAGGTGAATTTGTTTGTAAGTTGATTCGGTGCTATATTTTGTATTATAATTTATGTTTAAGGCCTATATAAGTATATTGAAGGTTTATATAAGTGCATTTGTATGTTTAAGGCTTGTATAAGTAACACATTGGTTTGTACTGAAAAAAACATTTAATAAAATGGAGATAATACATACAGTACTGTATACATACATTAGAGAGAGAGAGAGAGAGATTTACTAGAAAGTGGCCGAAAGAAGCTATCTAATGACGATTGCAGTTTTCTTTTTTTCATCATAAATGATGCGGTAGCACTGTATGGCATCATTCAATTGATTTGCAAACTTTGTGCAACGTTCAATATTTGGGTCCTGCTGCTCCATCTTTCTGTTTAGAAATGGTACTAACGGTCGAACGATTCAAGTTGTATGCCCGTGAAACGCGCATCAAGCTTCGTTATTATTGCCACTCGTTTCAAATGAAATGGCTTGCCTCTTCCTTGCAACTCCCTCAATAGAAGCCTTTCGCTTTTTACCAACCATATTCAATAATGGATGCACGAGATATTTAATGATACAAATGAAAAAGGTTCTTTGCGCACTGGACATACGTTCACGCACTTCAGCATTGCAACGAAGAAGAAGGTAGATGCTGGGTGAGCTGAGCTCTCACAGCGCCAGGCGTCGTCGGTATTAGCGGCGGAAAGAAGCACTACTCGGGAAAAAAATACAAAATCGAACTTACGACCATTTTTCGACATAAACGCAATTCGCAGACATGTTCGTATGTACCGATGTTCGTAAGTAGGGGAGCGTCTGTACTGATTTTTATTTTTTATTTTTTTTGTCCGGCCGTAGCTAGTGTTCACACTGGACCACAAGAGGAAGGCGGAGTCTGTGTGCGACGAGCTGATGGCGCATACCCAAGACCTCCAGACGGAAGTTAACTGTCTGCATCGTCTGCTCTGCCAGGTCTGCAAAAATTCTGCATTTTTTCATCCCGTTGTACTTGAACGCGGCGCTCGTTTGTACGTGGGCCGTGAGTCTAGTCTGGCACGAGGGAATCCTCGCAGCCCATAAATCGCCTCCGCCGTGACACGGCTCCGATGGGGGTCGCGGGAGCGCCATTTGTGTCCGGGGTTGATGGCTAGGATTTGGGCGGAGGGTCGAGAAGATGAGGTGAAGGTTGCGTGGCGAAGATAAATGAACTTGGAGTTCCTCAGCCGCGTCCCCAAAAACGTTGTGTCTCGCCCACAGATGAACGACACCCCCAATTTCTGCGGGCTCCCCGTTGCCCCCGGTGACAGAAAAGCGGCGCCCCTGGCGGGCGTCGCCGCGGTGGCGCTGGGCGCCGCCCTCTTCTTCTTCTTGTGCCGTCGTTAAGTAGGTCAAGTTGAGTTCGTTTATTGGTTTATTTTATTCCGTTTCTTACTTGAATGTAAGCTCAAGAAGTTCATTAAAAAATAGGTACCAATTTCTTTTACTTGACTTCATCATTCACTGCCATGGACGGCGACGGGTGTCCGATCCGTTTTGTTGGCCGTCGCGGCAGCCAATGAGTGAGAAGCGCAAGTCTGGGCGGCCAATCAGATTTAGGGCGGATGATGGGCAACATCTCGTGTACCCGAGCAAAGGCCGCGCCGATGTTTTCATCCCTGCAATGCCGCCCTGGACAGCGCCGCCACCGCCGCCACTCATTTGGCACCGGCGCTCTTGGGTCGCGGACATGAAGGCCGACATGAAGGCCTGGGCGTGTGCAGCATGTTGGTGTGTGTGCGTGATGAGCGTCCACGCGTCTTGGTGGTGAGTATTTACATTTCTGGTTTTGCAGTACTCCCATTTTCACACTTTTAACTCATGTTAGCTCATTTGTGTATAGTCAGGCCTTTTTTTTCTTTAAAAAATGACCATGTTTAGTAAGGCTTTTGTACTTAAAAAACGACAATGCATATTAAGGCTTTTTTTAAACTAAAAATATGACCATGTATAGTAAGGCTTTTTTTCTTAAAAAATGACCACGTATAGTAAACCTTTTTTGTAAAAAAACGACATAGTATAGTAAGGCTTTTTTTTCTTAAAAAACGACATAGTATAGTAAGGCTTTTTTTCTTAAACGACATAGTATAGTAAGGCTTTTTTTGTAAAAAAATGACAAAGTATATAGTAAGGCTTTTTTTTCAAAAAAAAACCCCACATAGTATAGTAAGGCTTTTTTATTTAAAAAAAAACAATATAGTATAGTAAGGCTTTTTTATTTAAAAAAACGACATAGTATAGTAAGGCTTTTTTCATTAAAAAACGACTAGTATAGTAAGGCTTTTTTATTTAAAAAAACGACATAGTATAGTAAGGCTTTTTTCATTAAAAAACGACTAGTATAGTAAGGCTTTTTTATTTAAAAAAACGACATAGTATAGTAAGGCTTTTTTAATTAAAAAACGACATAGTATAGTAAGGCTTTTTTAATTAAAAAACAACACAGTATAGTAAGGCTTTTTGTTAATTAAAAAAACGACATAGTATAGTAAGGCTTTTTTATTTAAAGAACGACATAGTATAATAGGGCTTTTTTATTTAAAAAAACGACATAGTATAGTAAGGCTTTTTTTCTTAAAAAATAACATACTATATAGTAAGGCTTTTTTTTAAAAAAAACGACATAGTATATAGTAAGGCTTTTTTTCTTTAAAAAAAACGACATAGTATAGTAAGGCTTTTTAATTAAAAAACGACATAGTATAGTAAGGCTTTTTTTATTTAAAAAAATGACATAGTATAGTAAGGCTTTTTTGTAAAAAAAACGACATAGTATATAGTAAGGCTTTTTTTGTAAAAAAAAACGACATAGTATAGTAAGGCTTTTTTAATTAAAAAAAACGACATAGTATAGTAAGGCTTTTTTATTTAAAAAAATGACATAGTATAGTAAGGCTTTTTTTCTTTAAAAAACGACATAGTATAGTAAGGCTTTTAAAAAAAAAACGACATAGTGTAGTAAGGCTTTTTTATAAAAAACACAACATAGTATAGTAGGGCTTTTTATTTAAAAAAACGACATAGTATAGTAGGGCTTTTTTATTTAAAAAAACGACATAGTATTTTTCTTAAAAAACGACATAGTATAATAAGGCTTTTTTATTTTAAAAACGACATAGTATAGTAAGGTTTTTTTGTAAAAAAAAACGACATAGTATAGTAAGGCTTTTTTTCTTAAAAAACGACATAGTATAGTAAGGCTTTTTTATTTTAAAAACGACATAGTATAGTAAGGCTTTTTTGTAAAAAAAACGACATAGTATAGTAAGGCTTTTTTTTCTTAAAAAACGACATAGTATAGTAAGGCTTTTTTATTTTAAAAACGACATAGTATAGTAAGGCTTTTTTATTTTAAAAACGACATAGTATAGTAAGGCTTTTTTGTAAAAAAAACGACATAGTATAGTAAGGCTTTTTTTCTTAAAAAACGACATAGTATAGTAAGGCTTTTTAATTTTAAAAACGACATAGTATAGTAAGGCTTTTTTGTAAAAAAAACGACATAGTATAGTAAGGCTTTTTTGTAAAAAAAACGACATAGTATAGTAAGGCTTTTTTCTTAAAAAATGACCACGTATAGTAAACCTTTTTTGTAAAAAAACGACATAGTATAGTAAGGCTTTTTTTCTTAAAAAACGACATAGTATAGTAAGGCTTTTTTTCTTAAAAAACGACATAGTATAGTAAGGCTTTTTTTCTTAAAAAACGACATAGTATAGTAAGGCTTTTTTTCTTAAACGACATAGTATAGTAAGGCTTTTTTTTAAAAAAATGACAAAGTATATAGTAAGGCTTTTTTTTTAAAAAAAAACCCCACATAGTATAGTAAGGCTTTTTTATTTAAAAAAAAACAATATAGTATAGTAAGGCTTTTTTATTTAAAAAAACGACATAGTATAGTAAGGCTTTTTTCATTAAAAAACGACATAGTATAGTAAGGCTTTTTTTCTTTAAAAACGACATAGTATAGTAAGGCTTTTTTTCTTAAAAAACGACATAGTATAGTAAGGCTTTTTTTCTTAAACGACATAGTATAGTAAGGCTTTTTTTGTAAAAAATGACAAAGTATATAGTAAGGCTTTTTTTTCAAAAAAAAAACCCACATAGTATAGTAAGGCTTTTTTATTTAAAAAAAAACAATATAGTATAGTAAGGCTTTTTTATTTAAAAAAACGACATAGTATAGTAAGGCTTTTTTCATTAAAAAACGACTAGTATAGTAAGGCTTTTTTATTTAAAAAAACGACATAGTATAGTAAGGCTTTTTTAATTAAAAAACGACATAGTATAGTAAGGCTTTTTTAATTAAAAAACAACACAGTATAGTAAGGCTTTTTGTTAATTAAAAAAACGACATAGTATAGTAAGGCTTTTTTATTTAAAGAACGACATAGTATAATAGGGCTTTTTTATTTAAAAAAACGACATAGTATAGTAAGGCTTTTTTTCTTAAAAAATAACATACTATATAGTAAGGCTTTTTTTTCAAAAAAACGACATAGTATATAGTAAGGCTTTTTTTCTTTAAAAAAAACGACATAGTATAGTAAGGCTTTTTAATTAAAAAACGACATAGTATAGTAAGGCTTTTTTTATTTAAAAAAATGACATAGTATAGTAAGGCTTTTTTGTAAAAAAAACGACATAGTATATAGTAAGGCTTTTTTTGTAAAAAAAAACGACATAGTATAGTAAGGCTTTTTTAATTAAAAAAAACGACATAGTATAGTAAGGCTTTTTTATTTAAAAAAATGACATAGTATAGTAAGGCTTTTTTTCTTTAAAAAACGACATAGTATAGTAAGGCTTTTAAAAAAAAAAACGACATAGTGTAGTAAGGCTTTTTTATAAAAAACACAACATAGTATAGTAGGGCTTTTTATTTAAAAAAACGACATAGTATAGTAGGGCTTTTTTATTTAAAAAAACGACATAGTATTTTTCTTAAAAAACGACATAGTATAATAAGGCTTTTTTATTTTAAAAACGACATAGTATAGTAAGGCTTTTTTGTAAAAAAAAAGACATAGTATAGTAAGGCTTTTTTATTTTAAAAACGACATAGTATAGTAAGGTTTTTTTGTAAAAAAAAACGACATAGTATAGTAAGGCTTTTTTTCTTAAAAAACGACATAGTATAGTAAGGCTTTTTTATTTTAAAAACGACATAGTATAGTAAGGCTTTTTTGTAAAAAAAACGACATAGTATAGTAAGGCTTTTTTTTCTTAAAAAACGACATAGTATAGTAAGGCTTTTTTATTTTAAAAACGACATAGTATAGTAAGGCTTTTTTATTTTAAAAACGACATAGTATAGTAAGGCTTTTTTGTAAAAAAACGACATAGTATAGTAAGGCTTTTTTTCTTAAAAAACGACATAGTATAGTAAGGCTTTTTAATTTTAAAAACGACATAGTATAGTAAGGCTTTTTTGTAAAAAAAACGACATAGTATAGTAAGGCTTTTTTGTAAAAAAAACGACATAGTATAGTAAGGCTTTTTTCTTAAAAAATGACCACGTATAGTAAACCTTTTTTGTAAAAAAACGACATAGTATAGTAAGGCTTTTTTTCTTAAAAAACGACATAGTATAGTAAGGCTTTTTTTCTTAAAAAACGACATAGTATAGTAAGGCTTTTTTTCTTAAAAAACGACATAGTATAGTAAGGCTTTTTTTCTTAAACGACATAGTATAGTAAGGCTTTTTTTGTAAAAAATGACAAAGTATATAGTAAGGCTTTTTTTTTTAAAAAAAAACCCACATAGTATAGTAAGGCTTTTTTATTTAAAAAAAAACAATATAGTATAGTAAGGCTTTTTTATTTAAAAAAACGACATAGTATAGTAAGGCTTTTTTCATTAAAAAACGACTAGTATAGTAAGGCTTTTTTATTTAAAAAAACGACATAGTATAGTAAGGCTTTTTTAATTAAAAAACGACATAGTATAGTAAGGCTTTTTTTATTAAAAAACGACACAGTATAGTAAGGCTTTTTTTAATTAAAAAAACGACATAGTATAGTAAGGCTTTTTTGTAAGAAACGATATAGTATATAGTAAGGCTTTTTTTCAAAAAAAAAACGACATAGTATAGTAAGGCTTTTTTTTATTTAAAAAAACGACATAGTATAGTAAGGCTTTTTTATTTAAAGAACGACATAGTATAGTAAGGCTTTTTTTCTTAAAAAATAACATACTATATAGTAAGGCTTTTTTTTCAAAAAAACGACATAGTATATAGTAAGGCTTTTTTTCTTTAAAAAAAATGACATAGTATAGTAAGGCTTTTTAATTAAAAAACGACATAGTATAGTAAGGCTTTTTTATTTTAAAAACGACATAGTATAGTAAGGCTTTTTTGTAAAAAAAACGACATAGTATAGTAAGGCTTTTTTCTTTAAAAAACGACATAGTATAGTAAGGCTTTTTGTCTTAAAAAAACGACATAGTATAGTAAGGCTTTTTTGTAAAAAAAACGACATAGTATAGTAAGGCTTTTTTTCTTAAAAAAACGACATAGTATAGTAAGGCTTTTTGTCTTAAAAAACGACATAGTATAGTAAGGCTTTTTTATTTTAGAAACGACATAGTATAGTAAGGCTTTTTTGTAAAAAAAAACGACATAGTATAGTAAGGCTTTTTTTCTTAAAAAACGACATAGTATAGTAAGGCTTTTTTATTTAAAAAAAACGACATTGTATAGTAAGGCTTTTTAATTAAAAAACGACATAGTATAGTAAGGCTTTTTTTGTAAAAAAAACGACATAGTATAGTAAGGCTTTTTTTTCTTTAAAAAACGACATAGTATAGTAAGGCTTTTTGTCTTAAAAAACGACATAGTATAGTAAGGCTTTTTTGTAAAAAAAACGACATAGTATAGTAAGGCTTTTTTTCTTAAAAAAACGACATGGTATAGTAAGGCTTTTTGTCTTAAAAAACGACATAGTATAGTAAGGCTTTTTTATTTTAGAAACGACATAGTATAGTAAGGCTTTTTTGTAAAAAAAAACGACATAGTATAGTAAGGCTTTTTTATTTTAGAAACGACATAGTATAGTAAGGCTTTTTTGTAAAAAAAAACGACATAGTATAGTAAGGCTTTTTTTCTTAAAAAACGACATAGTATAGTAAGGCTTTTTTATTTTAAAAACGACATAGTATAGTAAGGCTTTTTTTCTTAAAAACGACATAGTATAGTAAGGCTTTTTTATTTTAGAAACGACATAGTATAGTAAGGCTTTTTTGTAAAAAAAACGACATAGTATAGTAAGGCTTTTTTTCTTAAAAAACGACATAGTATAGTAAGGCTTTTTTATTTTAAAAACGACATAGTATAGTAAGGCTTTTTTGTAAAAAAAACGACATAGTATAGTAAGGCTTTTTTTCTTTAAAAAACGACATAGTATAGTAAGGCTTTTTGTCTTAAAAAACGACATAGTATAGTAAGGCTTTTTTGTAAAAAAAACGACATAGTATAGTAAGGCTTTTTTTCTTAAAAAAACGACATAGTATAGTAAGGCTTTTTGTCTTAAAAAACGACATAGTATAGTAAGGCTTTTTTATTTTAGAAACGACATAGTATAGTAAGGCTTTTTTGTAAAAAAAAACGACATAGTATAGTAAGGCTTTTTTTCTTAAAAAACGACATAGTATAGTAAGGCTTTTTTATTTTAAAAACGACATAGTATAGTAAGGCTTTTTTGTAAAAAAAACGACATAGTATAGTAGGGCTTTTTTATTTAAAAAACGACATAGCATGGTTAGGCTTTTTTTCTTAAAAAACGACATAGTATAGTAAGGCTTTTTTATTTTAAAAACGACATAGTATAGTAAGGCTTTTTTTCTTAAAAAACGACAAAGTATAGTAAGGCTTTTTTTCGTGAAAAACGACATAGTATAGTAAGGCTTTTTTCGTGAAAAACGAAATAGTATAGTAAGGCTTTTTAATTTTAAAAACGACATAGTATAGTAAGGCTTTTTTTTATTTAAAAAAACGACATAGTATAGTAAGGCTTTTTTTCTTAAAAAACGACATAGTATAGTAAGGCTTTTTTGTAAAAAAAAACGACATAGTATAGTAAGGCTTTTTTTCTTAAAAAAACGACATAGTATAGTAAGGCTTTTTGTCTTAAAAAACGACATATTATAGTAAGGCTTTTTTGTAAAAAAAACGACATAGTATAGTAAGGCTTTTTTTCTTAAAAAAACGACATAGTATAGTAAGGCTTTTTGTCTTAAAAAACGACATAGTATAGTAAGGCTTTTTTATTTTAGAAACGACATAGTATAGTAAGGCTTTTTTGTAAAAAAAAACGACATAGTATAGTAAGGCTTTTTTTCTTAAAAAACGACATAGTATAGTAAGGCTTTTTTATTTTAAAAACGACATAGTATAGTAAGGCTTTTTTGTAAAAAAAACGACATAGTATAGTAAGGCTTTTTTTCTTAAAAAACGACATAGTATAGTAAGGCTTTTTTATTTAAAAAAAACGACATAGTATAGTAGGGCTTTTTTATTTAAAAAACGACATAGCATGGTTAGGCTTTTTTTCTTAAAAAACGACATAGTATAGTAAGGCTTTTTTATTTTAAAAACGACATAGTATAGTAAGGCTTTTTTTCTTAAAAAACGACAAAGTATAGTAAGGCTTTTTTTCGTGAAAAACGACATAGTATAGTAAGGCTTTTTTCGTGAAAAACGAAATAGTATAGTAAGGCTTTTTAATTTTAAAAACGACATAGTATAGTAAGGCTTTTTTTTATTTAAAAAAACGACATAGTATAGTAAGGCTTTTTTTCTTAAAAAACGACATAGTATAGTAAGGCTGTTTTTATTTTTTCTAGGGAGGGTAGGTAGAGGGGGAGAAAGGTAAAAATAGAGGTAACCTTATTTACTAATAGTTAAAAAATAAGTAAAGTAATTAATGAGTAAACAAGTTTGTTAGTGGATATGAACCTACTGATGATTGGAAATTGTGTCAGGTTATGATCACATTTGAGAGCTGTTAGTGAATTTGAACCCATTCCTGATTGAACCTTGTGTCAAGTTCAGACCACACCCTTTCCCACTCTCTTTATTCAAGAGCTGTTAGTGGATTTGAACCCACCCCTGATTTGAACTTCACCATCTCAAGTTCTGAGCAATGTCTTGGCCAGTGGACCACAGCGACTTCTGAAATGTAGTGATTGGAAGTTATATTTATCCTCTTCATTACCTCAAAAAACAATTTGAGTATTGCAAAGAGTGGAATTGAACTCACTCCTGATTTGAACTTGTGTTCACCTTAAGTTCTGACCCAATGTATTTGCCAATGGACCACAGTGACTTCTGGAATTACATGTTTGGAAGTTATATTTCTCCTCTCCATTACCTCAAACACATTGGAAAATGATTTTAAAAATATAAGCGGTGGATTTGAACTCACTCTTGATTTGAACCTGTTCCCACCTCAGGTTCTGATCTAATGTTTTTGCCACTGGACCAAAGCAACATCTAGCAGGAAATAAATCAGAAGTCACATTTGTCCTCTTCATTACCTCAACTCCATTGGTAAACAAGATGAGCACTCAGTGCTGGATTGGAGATTTTTTTTTACAATTTTACGGGGAAAAAAAGCCTTACTATACTATGTCGTTTTTTAAGAAAAAAGCCTTACTATACTATGTCGTTTTTTTAAAGAAAAAAGCCTTACTATACTATGTCGTTTTTCACGAAAAAAAGCCTTACTATACTATGTCGTTTTTCACGAAAAAAAGCCTTACTATACTTTGTCGTTTTTTTAAAGAAAAAAAGCCTTACTATACTATGCCGTTTTTAAGAAAAAAAGCCTTACTATACTATGTCGTTTTTTTTAAGAAAAAAGCCTTACTATACTATGTCGTTTTTTTTAAAGAAAATAGCCTTACTATACTGTCGTTTTTTTAAAGAAAAAAAGCCTTACTATACTATGTCGTTTTTTTTAAGAAAAAAGCCTTACTATACTATGTCGTTTTTTTTTAAAGAAAATAGCCTTACTATACTATGTCGTTTTTTTAAAAGAAAAAAGCCTTACTATACTATGTCGTTTTTCACGAAAAAAAGCCTTACTATACTATGTCGTTTTTTTAAAGAAAAAAGCCTTACTATACTATGTCGTTTTTCACGAAAAAAAGCCTTACTATACTATGTCGTTTTTTTTAAGAAAAAAGCCTTACTATATTATGTCGTTTTTTTTTTAAAGAAAATAGCCTTACTATACTATGTCGTTTTTTTAAAGAAAAAAAGCCTTACTATACTATGTCGTTTTTTTTAAGAAAAAAGCCTTACTATACTATGTCGTTTTTCACGAAAAAAAAGCCTTACTATACTATGTCGTTTTTTTTAAGAAAAAAGCCTTACTATACTATGTCGTTTTTTTTAAAGAAAATAGCCTTACTATACTATGTCGTTTTTTTAAAGAAAAAAGCCTTACTATACTATGTCGTTTTTTTTTTAAAGAAAATAGCCTTACTATACTATGTCGTTTTTTTTTAAAGAAAAAAGCCTTACTATACTATGTCGTTTTTTTTTTTAAAGAAAATAGCCTTACTATACTATGTCGTTTTTTTTAAGAAAATAGCCTTACTATACTATGTCGTTTTTTTAAAGAAAAAAAGCCTTACTATACTATGTCGTTTTTTTTAAGAAAAAAGCCTTACTATACTATGTCGTTTTTTTTTAAAGAAAATAGCCTTACTATACTATGTCGTTTTTTTAAAAGAAAAAAGCCTTACTATACTATGTCGTTTTTCACGAAAAAAAGCCTTACTATACTATGTCGTTTTTTTTAAGAAAAAAGCCTTACTATACTATGTCGTTTTTTTTTTTTTAAAGAAAATAGCCTTACTATACTATGTCGTTTTTTTAAAGAAAAAAAGCCTTACTATACTATGTCGTTTTTTTTAAGAAAAAAGCCTTACTATACTATGTCGTTTTTTTTAAAGAAAATAGCCTTACTATACTATGTCGTTTTTTTAAGAAAAAAGCCTTACTATACTATGTCGTTTTTTTTTTTAAAGAAAATAGCCTTACTATACTATGTCGTTTTTTTAAAGCAAAAAAGCCTTACTATACTATGTCGTTTTTTTTAAAGAAAAAAGCCTTACTATACTATGTCGTTTTTCACGAAAAAAAGCCTTACTATACTATGTCGTTTTTCACGAAAAAAAGCCTTACTATACTTTGTCGTTTTTTTAAAGAAAAAAAGCCTTACTATACTATGCCGTTTTTAAGAAAAAAAGCCTTACTATACTATGCCGTTTTTAAGAAAAAAAGCCTTACTATACTATGTCGTTTTTCACGAAAAAAAGCCTTACTATACTTTGTCGTTTTTTTAAAGAAAAAAAGCCTTACTATACTATGCCGTTTTTAAGAAAAAAAGCCTTACTATACTATGCCGTTTTTAAGAAAAAAAGCCTTACTATACTATGTCGTTTTTTTAAGAAAAAAGCCTTACTATACTATGTCGTTTTTTTTTTAAAGAAAATAGCCTTACTAAACTATGTCGCTTTTTTAAAAGAAAAAAAGCCTTACTATACTATGTCGTTTTTTTAAAGAAAAAAGCCTTACTATACTATGTCGTGTTTCACGAAAAAAAGCCTTACTATACTATGTCGTTTTTCACGAAAAAAAGCCTTACTATACTTTGTCGTTTTTTTAAAGAAAAAAAGCCTTACTATACTATGCCGTTTTTAAGAAAAAAAGCCTTACTATACTATGTCGTTTTTTTAAAGAAAAAAGCCTTACTATACTATGTCGTTTTTTTTTTAAAGAAAATAGCCTTACTATACTATGTCGTTTTTTTAAAGAAAAAAAGCCTTACTATACTATGTCGTTTTTTTTAAGAAAAAAGCCTTACTATACTATGTCGTTTTTTTTAAAAGAAAATAGCCTTACTATACTATGTTGTTTTTTTTAAGAAAAAAAGCCTTACTATACTATGTCGTTTTTTTTAAGAAAAAAGCCTTACTATACTATGTCGTTTTTTTAAAGAAAAAAAGCCTTACTATACTATGTCGTTTTTTTTAAGAAAAAAGCCTTACTATACTATGTCGTTTTTTTTAAAAGAAAATAGCCTTACTATACTATGTCGTTTTTTTAAAGAAAAAAAGCCTTACTATACTATGTCGTTTTTTTAAAGAAAAAAAGCCTTACTATACTATGTCGTTTTTTTAAAGAAAAAAGCCTTACTATACTATGTCGTTTTTCACGAAAAAAAGCCTTTACTATGTCGTTTTTTTTAAGAAAAAAGCCTTACTATACTATGTCGTTTTTTTTTAAAGAAAATAGCCTTACTATACTATGTCGTTTTTTTAAAGAAAAAAAGCCTTCCTATACTATGTCGTTTTTTTAAAGAAAAAAAGCCTTCCTATACTATGTCGTTTTTCACGAAAAAAAGCCTTACTATACTATGTCGTTTTTTTTAAAGAAAAAGCCTTACTATACTATGTCGTTTTTTTTAAAAAGAAAATAGCCTTACTATACTATGTCGTTTTTTTAAAGAAAAAAAGCCTTACTATACTATGTCATTTTTTTAAAGAAAAAAGCCTTACTATACTATGTCGTTTTTCACGAAAAAAAGCCTTACTATACTATGTCGTTTTTTTTAAGAAAAAAGCCTTACTATACTGTCGTTTTTTTTAAAGAAAATAGCCTTACTATACTATGTCGTTTTTTTTAAGAAAAAAGCCTTACTATACTATGTCGTTTTTTACGAAAAAAAGCCTTACTATACTATGTCGTTTTTTTAAGAAAAAAGCCTTACTATACTATGTCGTTTTTTTTAAAAGAAAATAGCCTTACTATACTATGTCGTTTTTTTAAAGAAAAAAAGCCTTACTATACTATGTCGTTTTTTTAAAGAAAAAAGCCTTACTATACTATGTCGTTTTTCACGAAAAAAAGCCTTACTATACTATGTCGTTTTTTTTTTAAGAAAAAAGCCTTACTATACTATGTCGTTTTTTTTTTTAAGAAAATAGCCTTACTATACAATGTCGTTTTTTTAAAGAAAAAAAGCCTTACTATACTATGTCGTTTTTTTAAAGAAAAAAGCCTTACTATACTATGTTGTTTTTCACGAAAAAAAGCCTTACTATACTATGTCGTTTTTTTAAAGAAAAAAGCCTTACTCTCCTATGTCGTTTTTTTTAAAGAAAATAGCCTTACTATACTATGTCGTTTTTTAAGAAAAAAGCCTTACTATACTATGTCGTTTTTTTTTAAAGAAAATAGCCTTACTATACTATGTCGTTTTTTTAAAGAAAAAAAGCCTTACTATACTACGTCGTTTTTTTTAAGAAAAAAGCTTTACTATACTATGTCGTTTTTTTAAAGAAAAAAGCCTTACTATACTATGTCGTTTTTCACGAAAAAAAGCCTTACTATACTATGTCGTTTTTTTTAAGAAAAAAGCCTTACTATACTATGTCGTTTTTTTTAAAGAAAATATCCTTACTATACTGTCGTTTTTTTTAAGAAAAAAGCCTTACTATACTATGTCGTTTTTTTTTAAAGAAAATAGCCTTACTATACTATGTCGTTTTTTTAAAGAAAAAAAGCCTTACTATACTATGTCGTTTTTTTTTAAAGAAAAAAGCCTTACTATACTATGTCGTTTTTCACGAAAAAAAGCCTTACTATACTATGTCGTTTTTCACAAAAAAAAAGCCTTACTATACTTTGTCGTTTTTTTAAAGAAAAAAAGCCTTACTATACTATGCCGTTTTTAAGAAAAAAAGCCTTACTATACTATGTCGTTTTTTTAAGAAAATAGCCTTACTATACTATGTCGTTTTTTTTAAATAAAAAAGCCTTACTATACTATGTCGTTTTTTTAAAGAAAAAAGCCTTACTATACTATGTCGTTTTTCACGAAAAAAGCCTTACTATACTATGTCGTTTTTCACGAAAAAAAGCCTTACTATACTTTGTCGTTTTTTTAAAGAAAAAAAGCCTTACTATACTATGCCGTTTTTAAGAAAAAAAGCCTTACTATACTATGTCGTTTTTTTTAAAGAAAAAAGCCTTACTATACTATGCCGTTTTTAAGAAAAAAAGCCTTACTATACGTTGTCGTTTTTTTGAGAAAAAAAGCCTTACTATGCTATGTCGTTTCTTAAAAAATGACATAGTATAGTAAGGCTTTTTTCGCAAAAAACAACATAGTATAGTAAGGCTTTTTTCGTAAAAAAAACAACATAGTATAGTAAGGCTTATTTCCTCAAAAAACGACATAGTATATTAAGGCTTTTTTAGTAAAAAAGGACATGGTATAGTAAGGCTTTAAAAAAAAAAACGACATAGAATAGTAAGGCTTTTTTCATTTAAAAAAACGACATAGTAAAGTAAGGCTTTTTTCATAATAAACGAACATAAGCCTTCTTTCTTTTAAAAAAGGGTTATAGTATAGCTAGGCTTTTTTTTTATAACAACAAATTTTCGTAAAAAATGACCATGTATAGTAAGGCTTTTTCTTTAAAAAAACAACCATGTATAGTAAGGCTTTAAAAAAAAAAAATAATAACCATGTACATAGAGTTAAACACATTTCGAGGAGAACTTAAAATTCCATGGGTTCCCCCACCATCCCAAAACAGGTACATGAGATCCATGAGCTCGGCGGACTCCCGCCTCACCTGCGACGACATCCCCGGTCTGGCGAGCGAGCAGCGGCGCCTGTGCCGTCAGCACCCGCCAGCCGTGCGGGCCATCGGCCGAGGCGTGCGCCACTGGCTCTCAGAGTGCCGGCACCAGTTCCGCCACCGCCGCTGGAACTGCCACGCGCCGGCGCGGGACCGCAGCCTCTTCGGACGCCTGCTGCTGCGAGGTCAGTTGGGGGTGTCGGGGCCGTCGGGGACCGCAATCCAAACACAGCCCCCGCCCTAGGCAGTCGCGAGGTGGCCTTTATCCACGCCATCTCGTCGGCGGGCGCCGTGGTCGCCCTGGCGCGGGCCTGCGACCGTGGCGAGCTGGACTGGTGCTCGCGCGAGGAGACGGTGGGCGTGGCCGACGCCTTCCACTGGGGCGGCTGCAGTCAGCACGTGGAGCTCGCCGCCCGCTTCGGCCGCGCTTTCGTGGACGCCAAGGAGAGGAAGCGGCCGGACGCACGATCGCTCATCAACCTGCACAACAACAAGGTCGGCCGTGAGGTGAGTTCCATTTGCGTGTCCTTTTTGTCATCCTTCACTTGAGGCATCTGCAAAAAAAAATCATTTGTTTACTGTATTTACTCGCATATAAGATGCCCCCGCACCTAAGCTGCACACTTTTTAAGAAAAAAAGCCTTACTATACTATGTCGTTTTTTTTACCCTCTTTTTGCCCGCGTGTTGTGCGTTTCCTGGTCTGAATAACTCATCCGGTGCTCGTAAATATTGTTATACACGAAAGAGATGCAAAAAAAAAAATGTATGCCATGGCCACCTGGCTTGGTCGCATCACGAAATTTTGACCGCATCACGGGCGAATTATTCGATCGAAATTTCCCCCGTAAGACGAGCATTTTGTATGACGAGCGGTCGTATGACGAGGTACCACTGTATTTGCCTGTTCGTGCGTGTCATTTGTGGGATTTCACGTCCATGGCGTGTTATTCTGAACGTGCTTACCAGTCTTGTCCACCATGTCTCTGCGTTCCACGCGCCAGGTGGTCCAGCGCCTCCTGAGCCTGCAATGCAAGTGTCACGGCGTGAGCGGCTCGTGCAGCGTCCGCACCTGCTGGCTGGCCATGGCCGACTTCCGCCGCACCGGCGACCGACTCCGCCGCAAGTACGAGCGCGCCGTCCACGTGGCCGTCAACCAGTACGGCGCGGCCCTGAGCACCGTTGGACACGCCGCGCCGCGGGACAACCAGCTGGTCTACTCGGATCGCTCTCCGGATTTCTGCGTGCGAGACCACGACACAGGTTTGGGGAGGCGTGGTTTTGTTTGAAGTTCACCTTGGTCGCCGACAGCGACGTGCGATTTAATCCTCCACAGGTTCGGCGGGGACGGCCGGCCGACGTTGCGACGTCACGTCCCGGGGCGTCGACGGCTGCTCGGTCTTGTGTTGCGGGCGAGGATACGACACGGCGCGGGTGAGCCGCAGCGCCAAATGCGGGTGCCAATTCCAGTGGTGCTGCGCCGTACGCTGCGGAGACTGCCGCCGCACGGAGGACGTGCGTACCTGCAAAGACCATACGTGAGCTTTTTTTCTTTCTCTATTTCACAGGTGTCAAAGTGTCGGCCCGGGGGCCAAATCTGGCCCGCCGCATCATTTTGTGCGGCCCGAGAAAGTCAATGATGAGTGCCGACTGTCTGTTTTAGGATCAAATTAAAATGAAGAGTAGAGATGTATATTACATTTCCTGATTTTCCCCCTTTTAAATCAATAATTGTCATTTTTTAATCCAGTTTTTAGTTTAAAAATCATTTTGTAAAATCTAAAAATATATACAAAAAAAGCTAAAATAAACATTGTTTTAAATCTGTAAAAAACCTGAATTTTCAGGCCCTTTAATCCAGTTCTTTTAATCCATTTATAAAATAAAAAAATCTAAATATTATATCTAAAATGGTCCGGCCCACATGAAGTCGAGTTGACGGCCCACGAACCAATCTGGTACTCGGACATTTGGTCGCCGGACTTTAGGTCGCCCGGAAGGTTATTGATAATTACCATTTAAATGGTTGCTCAAATTCCCTAAATACAAACTGTGAATTATTATTTAGTCATACTTAATGCCCTAGTAATTATTAGGCTAAAGAAAAGCTCCAAATTTCCCGTACTTTGATTGTGTTTTGTTGGGAGAACTTGTTAAGACCCTGACGGACGTAGCTTCTTAAAGGGACAGCGCAATTAAATACAAACTCTTCTATACTCACGTCGGCTCAGTGAAACTGCTCATGGCCATTGTTGGCTTTGATTCATGTGTAGACTGTGTTGTTTTACCTTGTTTTGTCGCCGGTCTTTTGTTCGCCCGTTGTCGCGGTCCGGGCAACCAAACGTCCGGCAACAAACCAATCCGAGTCTGACACCCTTGCTCTAATTGTAGGACCGTTGAATGGCGTTTGCTGCCGTTCCTCCTTGTTTATTTGAATTGTATGTTTCCAATGACTTACAGTAGATACGGGTGACTTCTGGTCGATTTGGTGATTTTTTTGGACGGCATTCCCAGGTCACTCCCTGTAATAAGAATCATGAAATTCAAATAATTTAGTATTTCAGCAATCTCTTGTTTTATTTTCATGAATTTAAAAAAGCAAAGGAATTTGATACCTGGTGTTTTGGCTCCACTTGATGACCAAATGTGACTCGAACAGTCGTGTGTTAGTTTCTGCGATTGATTTAATAAGCACTTCTGAAACATGTTGAGTTTTCAGTTTTATTTAAGGTTGATTCTTTCTTTTTTTTTTCTTCCAGACCTGCAGAGGACAGTTGAACTTTCTTTTTAAGCGCCTCAATTTGATTTGATGTTTCGTCCCCTTCCCTCTCGCGGCATGGCATTAAAACCCCCCACTCTGGCAGTTCATCTCATCTTGATCATTTCAGTCAATACTGTAAAACGGAGAATGGCGTGAGCAAACGAGGGGGTTTAGCGATGATTAAGACTTGAAAAGAAAGGTGGCTGGGGGGGGGGACAAAAAAAGAGCTGAGATTGACGACTTACAGTACTTGGGTGGTATTGCAGCACCTTTCCTTCACTTGCACTTAACTTTGCAGATATTGGAAGGTCAACGAGATCCCCCCGATGATTTCAGAGATCAGCTAAAAGCACAAGTTAGACTTAAGCATGATTTTCAGTGCTCACCTTGACGCCAAAGTCAACACTAATTGGCCATTTGTGCTTTCGCCGTCTAAGTGAGCGTTTGAAAGCTCCAAATTGATGATTGCGACGGTAAAAATGGCAACTTTGGGCATTCGCAAACGATTCTTTTGACCAATTAGCTAACGCGTTCGATTCCCCCCGGCATGTAAAGGGCTCCTGGGACTTCTCCCTCCCCCGCACCCAATCTCCGTTTTCCCCTCGGCTCCCCTTTTAAGGCCTCCGTTAAGCCCAAGTGAGTCAACTGTACTAACCACGCCCTCATTAACATTATTCTTTCTTCCTATCTTTTCGGGGGCGGTCCACGTTAGGGTTAGTCTAATGTAGGTACCACACGGTGGCACTGCAAGTAAGGAGTCTAACCCTGGTGCCGAGCCACCTCTCCCCTGCAAATTGGGCACCGCACTACCCTCTGATACAGAGGTTCAGCAAAAATGCCCCCCGGTGGGATCCCCCCCACCCCCCGCACTGGAGGGAGCGTGGAGCCGAGGGGGGCGTCCTTTTGGCGTGGTTCCCAGGGGACCCTCCCTCTCGAACCGCAAGTCGCTACCATAAGATGGCGCCGACATCCCAACGACCGTTCTCACACTCGGTTAGTGAAGTTTAAAAAGACGAGCCTGCCTTTACTTTAGTTTGATGTGTCATTTTCGGGGTCTTCGGCCCCCCCTAGGATTAAGGAGTGCTGATTGGTTAACGGCTCATTTGTGTGTCACCAATAAAAAGAGAGAGAAAAAAAAAACAATGAAAAGAGTGGACTGAAAGTAAGCATGGTCGGTTACGTTTTTGTTAATCATTTTCATACTCTGCAGATTGACGTGTTTGGCTTTTTTTGGGGGGGGGGGTACATATCTGGGGGGGATGGGCGTGGTCTGTTTTCAGTGGCGGTCCGCGGCGGCGCTCTGTAGCAACTCTGTGGCGGGCTGTACCGGGGGTCTGAAGGCGGTCTGGAAGCCTGGCGGGGGGGAGTGGAACTGGCTGGCGGGGTTGGCGGCGACGGCGGGGGGCAGGTAAGGGGCCCATCCGCCGATTCTGTGGTGGAGGGGGAGGTGGCCGTCCAGGACGGCGCCGCGGAGGGGCTGCGGGGCGGGCGCCGCCACCGCCGGCATCGCCGAGCCGGTGGGACCGTCCATCTCGGTGAGCGCCTGCAGGGACTTGAGCCAGTGGGGGGGGTTGTCGTCCTGGAGACAGTCTAAAGTGGAGGGCGCCGACGCCGGGATGCCTGCGGGACGGAGGGACGGAGCGTTAGAATAATGATTAATACCATTTAATCATTATTAGTAATATTTAATTAAACGGGAAGACATCATTAACATACACCGCTTACAACTTGCAAGGAGAATTCACTCATAACGCGGCTTCGTTCAAAAGTATTTCTATACCTAGTATAGTAAGGCATTTTTTTCTTTTAAAACGACTTAGTATAGTAAGGCATTTTTTTTCTTAAAAAACGACATAGCATAGTAAGGCTTTTTTTTCTTAAAAAAAAGACAGTGTAGTAAGCCTTTTTCCCTTAAAAAACGACATAGTCTAGTAAGGCTTTTTTTCTTAAAAATTACTTAGTATAGTAAGGCATTTTTTTCTTAAAAAAACGACATAGCATATCAAGGCTTTCTTTCCTTAAAAAAAAGACCTAGTATAGTAAGGCATTTTTTCTGACTCTTCTCTCTATTTAGTTGCGACATACTGAAAACATTTAATGTCATCTGATTCAAAACAATGGCAAAAGCTAACGGAATAACACCCTTAAGGTCAAAAAACAACTGCTCATATTAGATCGAAACCAAAACGCCTGCGTAAGAATTTGCAGTATAAGCACAATAATTTCTTTATAAGGTAAACTGCCGGCGTCCCTGTCCAAACAAGGTATGAGTCCTTGGCCTGGAACAAGGGGTTTGTTGCCGTCAATAGTCTTGAAAACAATGAACTGGCCTCGAAAGCAGCTGTGGGGGAAAGTGTCCTCTTTCTTGGTCTCAACATAAAGCATGAATTAATTTATAGCTTTTTTACCTATTCAAAATGCTTACAAAACATATAGAAACATCCCAGAATAAATCCAACAGTTAGCCTTGAAGATAGTCGGACCCCAACCGTCGGCGTCGCCCGCGCTACCTACCCGTGATGATGGCGGGGTCCATCCAGCTGGCGCCGCTGTCCCAACTCAGGCTGTGTGAAACGCCCGCGGGACCGCCCATGTGGTTAACACTGTTGGAGGAGGAGGAGGAGGAAGAGGACGAGGACGAGGAGCTGGGAAGGCCGCCGAAGTTGATGTTGATGTTGGGCAGGAGCGCCCGCAAGCCGTCTTGCCACTCTTTCATGTTCAGGCCTTCTATGGAGCCTCCTCCACCGCCGCCACTTTCTGTGTATGATAACAATAAAGGCTTTAGATTTGAATTGATTTGATTTCTGTCAGCGCATGAAACCGATGACTAGAAAGCAGTGCTTCTTAACCGCCGCCAAAAGGAAATTCTGTTCAATATTAAAGTGGTAAACAGAAAATATTTTATATATTTATTTTTAGATTAAAAAAATGCTTTTTGAACTAAAAACTAAAGAAAAATATTTGGATTTTTAAAAAAAATGTTAGGCAGCTAGAGTGTTTGATTTATTAACGATTCCATGTTGAGAATGTACGAGTTTGGATTGGATGTGTGTATATCGGTGTTCGATTGTTGATCCTTTGATCCATATGGCAAGTGTGTGGCATGTTAAAGAATATCGGTATTCGATTATTGATGTCTTGGCACATAGCTTGAGGCAGAGGAGATTTTTAGTCATTACAGTAAAGTTGGATTGAAGAAATAACAACGTATCACTCTTCTGATTATTTCTCCCGGTGTTTTAAGATTAAATGCGGGGTGTAACACAATAAATTATTTAAAAAGGGGAAAATCATGACCTATTCCCTACACATCTCTAATCTTCATTTGAATTTGATTCTAAAACAGAAAGTCGGCACTCATTATTTCCCTTCTCGGGCCGCCAAGAAATAATATGGCGGGCCAAATTTGGCCCGCGAACCGCCACTTTGACACCGATGGGGTTTAAAATTGTGCCGTGTGTGGGTGGGGCTTACCTGAAATGGGGATTCCGCCCAGACCGGTGCTGTGGTGATGATGATGAGGAAGATTGAGGTCCAGGAAACGACTGTGTGAGGCAGCGCTGGCTGAGTGGTTCAAGTGTGTCAGGTTATTCCGCGAGGGGGCGGGGCCCATCCACGGGTGTCTGGTGGCCTGTTGTTGTTGCTGTTGTTGTTGTTGTTGTTGTTGTTGCTGCTGTTGTTGCTGCTGACTAGCCTGGTTGCTTTGACTGCCGGGGAAACTGTAGGAACCGTAGACTGCTCTGTGGTGGTGGTGGTTGATCTGGGGGAGGCGGGGCTGGCTGAGGGGAAAGTGGCGAGCGCGGGAGGCGTTTCCGTTGGGAGGCAGCGGCGGCGGCAGGCCGCCGGCCCCGCGCTCGCTCTGCTCCCGCACCGACAGCTCCTTCTCGATGAGGTCGGCCAGCGCCTTGCGGGTCACGTCGAAGGGGTCGAAGCCCAGGTCGTCGTCCTGCTGCTGCTTGCTGGACGAGCCGAAGCCGAACGCCGCCTGCCAGTCGGTGGACGACGACACCGGTATCGTGTCTGCCGCGAGATCAAACATGGACGTTACCGGAGGGGCGACTGAAAGTGCCGGGAGGAAAAAACAAACAAACAAAAGAAGGGACAGTCAATAGACGCTCTCGGAAACAACGGCAGAGTTAACTATTAACGCTAAAACCACGTTAAATGAGATTGTCGATACATTTCTGGAGGGGGGGGGGATTAAATTCCAACAAGCGCCCAGTTTAATGAGACCCTCCCTCCCTCCCCCTTAAAGAGAACAAGCAAACTATTCAGGCAGATAGCGGCGTGAAGAAATGCTTCTAATTCCAGGCACTTCATTGCCCTTTAGCACTATTTTTTTCTCCAGACCCCGAGAAGGCAACGTTAGCCATCGAGCAGCTCCTCTAAGTGACTGAAAAATAATATTTGGAGGCCCCAACGAGTCTGAAATGATTACTTATTTGGGCCTTTTGGTGGGAAAGCTCACTTTGTGGAGAAGCACCACCAATTTGGTCATACGCAGTTTCTGGGTACGATGACAATTAGGCTTTTGACGAGTCAATGATGATGACAAAGCCTATGTCTGATTATTTTCAATGAAATTGGCAACAGAAAAAAGCAAGACACTCTTAATCACAGACCAATAACAAATTCAAAAAAAGTACATACGGTAGTAAACATCATACCCCAAATCTGCCTAGATTTCCCCATCTGTAATATCGTTTTGTTTAGCCGTATCCTTAACCCTAAATGAAGACTTTTGAGTGAACCAATGCAAGGTTCAGCTCCGCAGGCTATTCTCAATTTTGTTATTTTCTCAATATTGTCAATTAGTTCAGCATCCTGAATAATACGAAGGCGATAAGGCCAGACTTCCTTTTTTTGGATTATTATTCTAATCTATTATCGATTATTATTATTATTGAGGCTCCAATGACAAAGCGGGATTTTTAAAAATTCTCTGAGTTAACAACACTAAAAAGTCGACCTATTTTCAAGTTTTGATGAAAAACCCAAGGAAAAAAATTGCTATTTTTGTAGCTCGCGCTTTAGTTGGATTTATATCAAATAAATAGAAATAATTTACTTCAGGCAGCATTCAAACCCAGACAACCACAACAGCAGCGCAAGGTCCCGTGAAGGTAATGCAAGACTAACTTTTTATTTTAAATTCATTTTTCCCCCCAATAATTTAATTATTAGCCACAAACTTGGTCAGGCACGATAATTCTTGCATTCTGCATTTAATCGGGCTGACATTATGAACGTGATAAAAATGGCTAAGGTATATTCAAAATACCAAGCTGAAAGTAATTATTGACTATTAACCGGATCAATTATTATATAAATGGAGAAAAAGGCGGCCTCACCTGACGCAAAGAGGCTCTGCGGTTCGGGAGTCATGGACCAATCGGAACCTCGGGGGTGGCTGGGGAAGGGCGGCAGGCCGCTGGGAAGCGGGTTGGGGTGCCTGAAGTTGCTGTTGTCCGAAAAGAGCGACTGCGACTCGGCCGCCGCGCCCTCGAAGGGCGAGCGGGCGCCGAGGTCCGGCGCCACGAGACCGGGCGCCCCCAGACCGGGCTTGCTTAAGCCGGGGGGAGGGGACGGGGACTCGCTTGTTCGGATCTGAGGCACAATAACAACAACAAAAAGCATTTAGGCCACGACTGACAGCAGGCATCTATCTTCAACTAGAGGGGGAGCGTTTCTTTCTACCTGCTGTAAAACGTCTCCGTTGAGCAAAGCCATGGACTCTGAAGGCTTGTCGCTGGGGCTGCGGACACAAATATTTGCGGTGTGAATATGCAAACAAACACCTCAGGCAAACAACACAAGTTTATTGCATTTATTAAAAAAAAAAAAGAAATTCAAATTCATTTATTTCTGGGTTGTTTTTTTCATTATTTTTTTTAATTTAAAAAGAAATTCAAATTCATTTATTTCTGGGTTGTTTTTTTCATTATTTTTTTTAATTTAAAAAGAAATTCAAATTCATTTATTTCTGGGTTGTTGTTTTTCTCATTAAATATGATTTTTTAAATTAATTTATTTTCAGGGTTGTTTTTGAATTTATTTTTTTCCTTTGTTTTTCAAGTTCAATTATTTTTGGGGTTGTTTTTTTAATTTAATTTTATTATTATAATTATCATTTGAAAAACAAAGAAGAAATGAAGGAAAAAAAAATACGCTGTATTTGTCGCTGAAAAAAAATGACTGAATTGAGCGCACGGCTTATATGCGCACAAATTAGACGATCCTTCCAATTCATACAGTATCTCCAAAATAGCACGTGCAATGATTTTTCTTAGGATTTTCCCTTCAAAGTAACCCATTTGTACTCCTTATTAAAACCATGAATATGGAGGTGAAAATTGTGAATCAGGGGGCGGCTTATATGAGGGAAATTGTAAAATTCAACCATTTTAAGGCAATTTTAAGGGTACGGCTTTACGCGGAGATGGCTAATATGCGAGAAAATACGATAAGTAAAAAAAACAACGTTTTTTTTAAGGTGAATGCAATAAGCTTCTGTAATGTTGTGCATGCGAAGAGAAAAAATAAAAGTTGGACCCCGCCCTACCTGTTGCTGTCACAGTTTGAGGAGAAGGGAGATACGGCAGTGCACTGGCCAGGACCGAGGTCGGCATCTAGCCCGTCTGAGGCCAGACCCTCTTGGTCTAGGTAGTCCAGCAGCGGGGGGGACTTGCGCTCCTCCGAAAGGCCGTTGGCTAGTTTGCTATGCCCGGATAACGTGGGCCACCCATCTTTACCGTTGCTACTGTTTTGTCTGCCAGAAAAAAGGAAGAGGAAGAAAGCGTCAGCAAAGTCTGCGTTCATTTAAGTCCGAGGAAAATAAATAAATTTAAAAAAAGCTGACCTCTGCGCTAAGCCCGCTTTGGATTTGGACTTTTCGCTTCCGCACGCTGGCGGTTGTAGAAAGCTGGGGTTTAATTTGTACAGGTCTTGGAGGAGTTTTTGCTCGTATTCTTGATGTTTCCCCGCCTGAAAGAGGGAAGCAAAGCAGGCGGTTTGGCTGGCGTACGATTCGGGAATAAATCCGGCGGCGGGGAGACACCGTTACCTGCATTTCGTCTTTCGTGAAGCTAGCCGCTTCGTCTCCTAGCTCGTGGAGGTACATGCAATCGGGCTTGGGACACTGCATGCTTTTTAGGAAGTAACTGCAGTATTTTGTGGTTCCTAAAGAAGCCTGAGAGAAGGAGACGGGAATTGGAAAAAGGTCTAAAGAGTCGGTCGGTCAGGGCTTACCTTGAGCGTTCTGCCGTCAACCACCACGTTGTTGACGCACTGTATCGCTCTTAAAGCGTCCTCGGAGCGGACGTAGGTGACGTAGGCGCTGGCGCTCGGCCCCTGGACCATCAGACGGTGGAACGAGAGACAAATCAGACAGACAGCTGCTGCAAACGTTCAGTTTTTGCGCTTGTGTCGGAGCTCCCAAAAGAAACGGAAGAACGGAAAGTGGGGAAAAAGGACGGCTGGATGGCAGACGGATTTTCTTATAAAATGTTGTTTGATGCTAAACTGAGAGCAAAAATGTACAGCAAATGAAGCTAGCCTCAATGTTGTACTAGTTGTAACCCGTAAGGACTCAGGGGTGTCAGACTCGGGTTGGTTCGTGGGCTGCGTTAATGTCAACTTGATTTCACGTGGACCATTTTAGATATAATATTTAGATTTTTTTGTTTTATAAATGGATTAAAAGAACTGGATTAAAAGCCCTGAATATTCCCTTTTTTATAGCTCTAATACAATATTTATTTTAGCTTTTTTTTCTTAGTAAGGGAAAATAATTTATTTAATCATTTGTTTTTTATTTCAAAAGGAAACCATTTTTTTCTTTAATTATGTTCAATATTAAAGTGGAGAACAGAAAATACTTGTATATATTTTTAGATTTTACAAAATGATTTTAGAACTAAAAACACAAATAAAAAATGGATTAAAAGCCCTGAATATTCAGTCTTTTATAGATCTAAAACAATGTTTATTTTAGCTTTTTTTTAAATATATTTTTAGATTTTACAAAATGATTTTTGAACTAAAAACACAGAAAAATGGATTAAAAAATGATAATTATTGATTTAAAAGGGGGGAAATCAGGAAATTTAATATACATCTAATCTCTTTATTTTAATTTGGTCCTAAAACAGAAAGTCGGCACTCATCATTTACTTTCTCGGGCCGCACAAAATGATGTGGCGGCCCAGATTTGGCCCCCGGGCCGCCACTTTGACACATGTGCAAGGTGATTGGAAACATTTGCATGGCCTTTACGTCCAATTTCAAAATGGGGTCCACCATGAGCCACCAGTTTCTGAAACACCTTCGAGTCTTTCAAATGTTAAAAAAAGAACTGATTTAATTCCAATTCACCAAACACAAAATAGTTGGAATTTTTTTTCAAGTGGATCGATGGAAATTTATCTATTTTTAAAAACTGCAGTGTACAACTTAAAATAACAAAACAAAAGTGTACAATATTTGTGAACTCACCTGTGACCCTGCATAAGATGTACTATTATTTATGACCACTTTATGGATCTTCCCAAACCTCCCAAAGTACTCTGGCCGTTTTAGGACCTGCATTGGATAAAGAAGAAGAAAAAAATTATATAAAATTCACACCATTCATTGCGAAAGCCCAAAAACCCAGCGAGAAAAGACAAATGAGTGAAATACAAGATTCATTGAAATTTGTGGTTCTGTTCACTTTGAAAAGCAAACATTGTTTCCGTTTTTTTGCTTCAGTTTCATCATGGGTTGCTTTCATTTAATGTTTCTTTTAGGTGACCATTTATAGTTCCCGTGTACGATGGACTGCTACATTTCTTTTTTGTAAGTAAACTAAAAGGCAGAACATAAAACAAAAAAATGAGGAGCCAGGGGCCAGAATTAAGATTCAGTTCATATGATGAAAAATATTGCAACGACTGAATGTTTCAATGCTTTACTTTGAAATGTTCTGGACAACTGGACCATTATTTATTTATACAGTGGTACCTCGACCTACGATCAGCTCTACCTACGACATGCTCGAGATACGATGAAAATTCCGATCGAATAATTCGCCCTAGATACGATCAAAATTTCCAGATGCGACCAAGCCAGGTGGCCATGGCACTGTCTTGCCGCATCTCTTTCGTGTATAACAGATATCTACGAGCACTGAACGGTTTCTTTCGCCTACACATGGACCAGAAAACACACAACACGCATGCGCGGGGAAAAAAAAAGAGGGCTTTCTGGGTAATGAAGTATACTCGTGCACACAACACTGATAGCCAATGGCACCCTTTCTCAGAATAAAACTTCATTACCCACAATCAATACGTGGGTAGGCTGTTATTCCTTCCTTAGCCTGTTAGCTCCCGCGATCGCTCATTCAAGACTACTTCTCGTTGGCAAGTGGTCGTGCGTTATCCTATTGTGAGGACATTTGTGTGCATCATTTTGGGAATATTCTGAAGGGAATACAACAGCAAACAGTCCATCGATAGCGAACGTGAGGGTGGAGGCGTGGCAAACAACTAACCCGGCCAGAACGAAGTTTAAAAAAAAATAGAATTCAGTTTTGTGTAAAGTTACATTAAACGCATGTTTGAGTGTGTCTGTATATATTAATCCAAGTTAATTAAAATTAGTTTGTTCGGTTAAGAGTGCATTGCCGTGGATAAAGTCCCCCCGAACTCCCCCGCCTCCGTGTATGTCGCTGTCTCTACCCTCCGCGAAATGCGTCTAATTTGAGTTCTATTAAACACATTTTATTACTATTAAACCACTAGTTATGTGTTACTTTGTTAATAGATGGCGAATTAGAAGAAATAAAACATTTTTTCCAATCCAATATCCTGTTTTTAGTGTTTTTTCAGAGGGTTGGAACCAATTAATTTGTTTTTAGTTCATTTCAATGGGAAACGTTCGCTCGAGTTACGAAAAGCTCGACATACGATCTCAGTCCCGGAACGGATTAAGATCGTATGTCGAGGTACCACTGTATATGCATGTTGGATTTGCCCACAGATGCTAAATTTGAAACTCGTGCAGTGACGAAAAGGGTGGAAATAAATTCAAGTGAAAAATAGTGGTCTACAATAAAAGTGGACCAAAATATTGTGGTTTGGTGACCGACAGCCAGACTCACCTCAGGGTCAGCGAGGCGTTGCGAGAGACCCACCACGAAGACCAGGTTTCTCTGGACCACTCGGACGCTGGCCAGGTGTTTTCGGTTTTCCGTCACCTTCTGCTTCTTCTCGTTCTGTTTCTGCTTCTTTTCGTTCTTTATCCTCTGGATCTCCTCCTGTGACAGAGGCTTGTACACGGCGGGGTCCTCTGGGTAAGGCTAAAAAATAAAAATAAACATTCATTTTCGGCCACTTTTTAACTTTTTCACCGATCATTCCAAACACTTTTACCCAGCTTTCGGGACACTTTTGAGGGCTTTTTTTTCGACTACAGACGCTCCCCTACTTACGAACATACGACTTACGAACAACGGTACATACGAACATGTCTGCAAATTGTGTTTATGTCGAAAAATGTTCGTAAGTTCGATTTTGTATGATGAATGATTTCCAATAAGAGCACAATTGCACTAATGATATAATGGTGATGTTTTTCATTGTGACGACAACTTAATTAAAGAAAATAGCTATGAAGTAGCAATGAAAAATGAGAGCAACTTTGCGTCTAGTGCACATGTGTCAAAGTGGCAGCCCGGGGGCCAAATCTGGCCTACCGCATCATTTTGTGTGGCCCGGGAAAGTCAATCATGAGTGCCGACTTTCTGTTTTAGGATCAAATTCAAATGAAGCGTATAGATGTATATTAAATTTCCTGATTTTCCCCCTTTTAAATCAATAATTGTCATTTTTTAATCATTTTTTTTCTGTTTTTAGTTCAAAAATAATTTTGTAAAATCTAAAAATATATAAAAAAAGCTAAAATAAACATTGTTTTATATCTATAAAAAACGGAATATTCAGGCCTTTTAATCCAGTTCTTTTAATCCATTTATTTAAAAAAAATCTAAATATTATATCTAAAATGGTCCGGCCCACATTAAATCGACTTGACGTTACCACGGCCCGCGAACCAACCGAGTCTGACACCCTTGGTCTAGTGACTCAAAAGTGCTCTGGCACACCTACGGCCGGCGCTACAGAGGATGGATGCTAATGCTATGGAGCTGGAACTCAAGATAAAACAGAAAAACTCCCCAAAGTACTTTAGACCGTTCCCAATGTTTGAGGCCAAGAAACGTACGCCCTCTCACCTTTCTGCAGGCCGGGCAAAGACCGTTCTCGTCTGTGCGGATGCGATGCCAACAGAAGCGGCAGATCTGGTAGCCGCAGGTGCAGGGGAAGAAGTTGACGTCGTCGATCTCCAGCGGCTCCATGCACAGGGGGCACTCCATGGGGTCGTCCTTCATGTCAGGGCTATTGGACATCCTACGGCGCAGCGCGGTTGACTTTTCAAGCGATCACAGAACTGCCGGGAATCAAGTGCCCAAAAAAAAACAAAAAAAACAGTGAGCTATACTTTGTTACAATGTTTCAGTCTATCTCTTCATGAACTCATTCCCCGCCATTCACGGTACTGGACGTGCCATCCATTTTGACTGGGAAGTCCTTCCGATTCAAATGAATTGAGCATCCGTCGTCAATGTCAAGCAATGAGACAACTCTAAATTGTCCTCAATTGACTCAGGTCACCAAATTGCCTAATGGCACTCCAATTCACACTTCTAGAAAGGCTTTTGTGATGCTATTGATTTTTTTTTCCTGCTATGGAGGGGAACAACTGCATCAGAACTGTGCGGCTAACTAAAGCAGCAGCTAATCAGCTGATCTTTGTTTTGCAATGACAGCGTTTAAACGTAGCCCAACAACAAAAAAATCCCTCAAACTGGTACGACTATGCCTTGCTTCACCGTTACCGAGTAGAAATAGTAACGTGTTGTTTGTTAGCAGTCATGCTCTACTTAGTATGTGACAACAGTGGCTGCCAGAAGTTGACCGAGTCCGATCCAGATTGACGGAGTACATTCGAAAGAAGGAAAATCAACAAGAGCGTTAGAAAGCCCCTCCGTGCCTTTCGCAATGCAGTTGTCAAGCCATCGTTTGGCTTCTGCACGGTCCAAAGTGTGTCCCATCGGCGGGCCGCCTTCCGACAGATGTTATTTGACCACCGCTAAGGAGAAGCTAACATTAGTCGCCAAGCGCATAAATGGAAGCCGCTCTTTATGTAAGAAGCAGGCAGAGGAAAAGAGGGGGGAAAAAGGCGACCGCAGAGTGGCCGGCGGGTTTGGAGTTTACCATTCAACTTGGTCGTGTCCAAGATAAGAGTCTGAATACGACACGGATATTGACTGCTTTATAAAACGGTTGACACACCGTGACGTCTCCCCCCTTCCAAAGTGACAGCTCGCTAGTAGATAACCGACTAGCGTTGGTTAGCCCGGGATGCTAATAGCGGAGGCTTACCGACGCGGCCTACGAATGCTAACGGGGAGCCGGACGCGAGTTGTCAGCGAGTAAAAAGCCTGACAGCGCTCTCGCCGGCTCGCAAACACGTCGACGGGGTTCGAGAGGACTCGAGGACACTCGGGGGATATCCGATGGTGCCTCCTCGGCCATTTGGGGGGCGGCGGAAGGAGAGTTAGCCGCTCTTAGCAACTTGGTTTAAACGTTAGCGTTACTTACCCTGTCCGTATTTAGCTGAGGATTCCACTCCAAGAGAGTCACGCCGAATTGGGCGGGGACTGCCTGCCAATGTGAGGGAAATGTCCAAATATCTCGAGGCGGCCACTTGGGATAACCGTGGATATGTTGTTCAGTTTAAATAAAAGGCTGTAAATGTGTTTTTGCCCCTGTCTTTTCTTACTATTGAGGAGACAATTTACGCTCAAACCACCATCTTAGCTAGCTTTAAAATAGGGAGGAGGGAGTGAGCACTACTGGACGTCACTGAGCATGCGCAAAGAAAGAGTAGTGCATGCTGGGAGATTGAGTACGTAGCTTCAATGGAATGTATGTTATTTATCGCTATAAAGGTGGGTTTTGGCTTTTAGGGGGGATTTAGATTCATGTATCTTACAATTTCAATGTATATACGGTACAATCAGAATAAAAGCATTATGGTCATGCTTTTATCTGTTTTATAAGAAACATAATATACAATACACAAGTTTGTAAATATTTTTTATTATATCTTCATCACTTGAATAAAATATATTTTACTAACACAAAACTTTGGCCTAAATCATTGGTCAAAAATACTTAGAAGTCTGTGTGACGGGTCATTTGTCAATACATAGTTACAAATAAATACATTCCTGTGATTAATGTAGCACTGAGCTGAACATGTATCATTTTGTAATGTGGGAGGTAGAAATACCAAAATGAAAAAAAAACCCACGCAAGCACACACACTCAAGCACTAAAAAAAAAAAAAAAAAAACACACACACATTGTAGGCTGATCCTTGCAACTCCAAATACTTTCAGCCAATCCACATGAATGCCGGTTTAGCCCAGCTGTGATTTTGGAGGCAGTCGGGGTCGACAGAGTGCGCCGTCAGCACGGGGGCGATTGGATGCGGGGATGCGAGGGACATACGTGCGGCCAGCAGACCCATGCGGACGCAAGCGTCGCTCTCTCGATCCTGGATAATCCCAGCCATCAGCGCGCCTGCCAAACTGCACCAATGGCAGGCAACATTTTAGCCCATAAGTTACTTACAAAAAAATCATAAAAAATCAGAAAGAGACTTTTTACCTATCTCCAGCTCCCGAGACATTCACAGTTTCACGTGCCGCTACACTCAGTGCCGGATAGTGGACGGCGCATAGCGTCCTCGTCTGTCAAGACAAATGAACACAGATACGAGTATACATCAGTGGTGTGGCGTCAGGGCCTTCAAGGCCTTCCCTGCTGGCCTATGAAATATCTGAATCACAGACTGTTAATTATATTTTGTCCATTAATACGTATTAAATAATTCCAAATTGTCTGTTAGCTTCCCTTCCCCCCTGTTGCACTGCTTCCAGATGTGTGTTTTCATATTGAAGCATTTAACCAATCACATTTCAACCATTATTTGTTGCCAGGGTCAGAAATCTGCCTCAAGGCCTTCACAATCAGTTCTGCAGGCTCTGCTGCATTAAACAAGCGTCGATAAGACTGTTGCTTTAACCAATCAGATTTCAAGTTGGCGACACCAATGCCTTCTCGCAGGCGTAGGGATAGATCATTGCATTCTCCAACTATGATTGGCTAGTGATAACCAGAGTTACCAAACTGTATCTGGAGTGAGCTGCACAAGCAAATATATTGTTGTGTTGATTTAAGTGGTTTTGTCAACCCGCAATTGCTGAGGGACGAGAAGAAATGGATTTGTTTGCAGATTTACTGTCAAAGCCATTTTCAACATGGACTTTTCAAGAAAAAAAGCTGGACATCATTAAGAAAGGTCGGACAACTCCGAAGCAAGCAAGCCTGACACAACCGGGAATGAACATTTTCAGCACTAAATCGAATAAAAACGTATGCCAGAAATACGACAGGACAGGCTCGACTTTCAGCATTAGCTTCGATGGCGATAGAAAAGAAAGAAGAAAGAAAGGAGGATGGATATTGTGTACAGTTAAAAAGGATTTTTGGTGAGTAAAATATGGCTATATTCCTAAATAATATTTCAATTGTATGAGGTTATTATTGATGCTTTTTTAATGTGTCGCAGCTGTAGGTGCAGTAGAGGTTTTATAGCAGAGTCCTGGGGGGCCGCTGTGGGTGCAGGTTTTTGTTCCAACCGATCCAACACAAACAGTTTAACCAATGAGGTTTCTGCTGAAAAAAGAAGCACCTGACTGCAATCCACTGATTGCACTTCTAGGATACCAGATTGGTAGAAAGGTGTCCTCTTACCGGTTGGAACGAAAACCTGCGCCCACTGCGGCCCTTTCTGGAATAGTTTGGGGACCACTGTTTTATAGCCATAAAATAATTTTTGAGGGTTGGATTGATTCAGACATAGCTGAAGGCGTCGGTCGGAAATTCACGGCCCGCCACTGGTATACATGATGAATTCAATGTATGAATGCCTTTTATTATGAGATATATTATTATTTCTGAAATCTACACCAGTGTCTTGTTGTGAATCACAGCAGGAAAGTTCTTACCTTTTTCTGTTTTCTTAGTTTAAGATTGACGGAGCCCGCCTGGTGCTCGCCACACACCAACACGCCGTTTTCCCCCAAGGTCACTACCAAACAGTGGAGATGCTCCAGCAGGGGGCGCGCGAGAGCCGCAGCCAGACTCAGGACTTGCTGTAGCGAGTTTGGAAGCACTGTCGTCCCATAAAAAAGCACATCCTCACTTGAAAATGAGCACATTGAAAGATAGAACACTTCAGGTTTTTACCTTCTGGTACTTGGAGACCAAGAGCTTTGTTCATGGCGCACAACTCTGCCAGGTTGGGGGACACGTACGACAGCGACTTCCAGGCGTCGGACTGAAAGGGTTTGCGAGCTTTGTCCGAATCTGTCGGCTCAAACCAAACTGCACCGGGTCGAGTCAGTTAAATTAGGACGCTCGATGCTAAGGAGTTTTTCGTTTGCGTTACCGTTAATGTTGTGGTTTTTAGCGAGAGAGCAGACGTAGTCGATGGTGGAGGTCGGGATGTTCCCGTCAAGACACACCAGGGACGACGACAAAAGCTGCTTCTCAAACTGGGACACCTGAAGCAAGACAGACAAACAGAGAGAGATAAAAAGTCATTAGAAGGCAAGACATGAGGTATAATTAAGAAATGTGGTCGTAGGAAACAAACATATTGTTCCGTTATTTGCCGATGAATGTCCATGTCGCCCAATCCGAGACCGAGTTCTCCACTTTCAGTGATGACGGCACAGTAAGTAGCGGTACTTTGGTCTTCCAACTTCATCACGCCGCTCGTGTTCTGACAGCAAAAAAATACACAATATTCATTCATATTCAGGAATCGAAAGATAATGTGAACAACTGCTGCTTGTTAGATGGATTTCTGGAGCGTTTTGGAGTACCGTATACCGCAAATATGCCGTATTTGTCTCTCCAAAAAATGGTGACTGAATCGAGGGTACGGCTTATATGCGCATAAAAAGACGACATGCACGAAACCACAAGGCGATAAAGACGAAACGCCATAACGCAAGACAATGCGGCTGATACGGTCATTTATTTCATAATAGAGAAAGGATAAACAGATAAAATGCTAAACAACATTTATTTTGAGGTCTATGAATGAAATTCAAGAAAAAAATAAACCGTATCTTGCAGAAAACGTGAAAAATATATCAGAATTATCACGTGCGATGATTTTTCTTTGAAGATTTTCTCTTCAAAGTACCACTTTTGTACTTCCTATTAAAACCATGAATATGGAGGTGAAAATTGTGAATCAGGGGCGTCTTATACAAGAGAAATCGTAAAAATTCAACGATTTTAAGGCAATTTTAAGGGTACGGCTTATACGCAGAGGCTAATATGCGAGAAAATAGGGTAAATGAAGACAGACCATATGTTTGCAGTAGTTGAAGACAGCATCACTGTGGGAATCGGCACCGGTGGCTGAGATGAACGTGGGTTGATGGCCCAGACGACTCAGGCAATCTGAAAACACACCCCAAAAAACGCCATCAATTAGGCGGAAAAACGCCACGGAGGGCAGCGGGCGGAAATCTACCAGCGATATTTCGTCCTACGCCTCCACATGACTGAAAAACACTTCCTGGGTTCGTCTGTCCAAACTCAAAAGGACGATAAAAGTTTCAATATGACCGTGCATTATTTTTAGTAGAAAATATGTGGCTCAATAACAGTTAGGGATTAATGTAAAAAAAACAGGTATGGAATATAGACTTACTTCAAGGGTTTTTGTTTTTCCTTTTGCGATAAAATCCACATTTATACCTCCGATGACAACCTACAGCAAAATAGGAGTGCGTTATTTACATACTAAAATTTGAAAGAGATATTTTTGTCATCTGTCCATTTCTGAAATTTATGAATAAAAAATGAATCAATTTAAGGATTCATTTTTTTAAAAACTATAATTTAATTAATAATAAATACAACATTTTACAAAAAAAATGCAAATTAACAAGACTTCAGTAATAAAATAACTAATGCTCAATATAATAAAATAAAAAATGGCAATAAACTGGGGAAAAAGTTGAAGATATGAATTCAAAATGTTTATTTATATATCTATTTATTTATCTATTTATCATCTGCCTATTCCTGAAAATGTGTAGATAATATACACAAATATATGACTAAAAAATGGAATCAATTAATTGAAGGATTCATTTTTGAAAAACAAACCATCGCTTAAATTAATGGGAATAAACTGGGAAAAAAAGTTGAAAATATGAATTTAAATAAGTGTTAATTCATGTATTTTTAATTTGATATAAACTATATAATATAAAAATTAAATCTTGACACTCACAATATTAGATGAAGATTGTTTGGATTGTGCCACTTTTTGTGACTTTCTTCTTTTCAAGCGCTTTGACAGTGCACAGGCGATCTGGCTGCCGATTTCAGCATTGTTGCGTATGAGCGCCATATCTAGAGGCAAAATTAAGGAGCGCTAACGTGCTGACGTTCCGTAATCCGTTTCGAAACGGTCCATTGGACAAGAATTATTGTTCTAATGGAAGGATACTGGCTTGAAGGGACTTTCCTTGGGTCATCTGGTTCACTCGGTGGAGAAGGTATGGCGTCACGTCTCTTCCCGTGATCCCTTTCGTACTGAAAATGAGAGAAAATGTGATGTGGGGCGGACCCTAGTGTTTATAGTGCGTCGGGCTCGCGGTTCTGTGGTGGAGGGTTCCATCCCAGGTCGGAGTTTGCATGTTCTCCCCGGGCTTGCGTAGGTTTTCTCAAGGTACACCGCTTTCCTCCCATTCCCCAAAATCATGCATGCTAGGCTAGCTGGTTGAACACTCTAAATTTCCCTTAGCTGCGATTGGTCGTCCTCCGTCTCTTTCTGCCTGGCGATTGGCTGGCCATCGAGTGAGTTAGCTGGAGTGATATCCAGCACCCCCGCGACCCTTGTGAGTATAAGTGGTTCAGGAAATGAATGAATCATTGTTGTGTGGAAATGTTGACTGGCAAACAAATGTTGACCGAAAAAGATTCATTCATTTAATTTCTAAACCGCTTGCAGGGGGTGCTGGAGCCGATCCCAGCTCACTACGAGCACCAGGCGGGGGAGCACCCTGAATCGGTGGCTGGCCAATCGCAGTGCATGGGGAGAAAAAGGACAAGCATTCATAGCTAGAGGCAATTTAGACTGTTAGCCAGCTAGCCTAGCATGCATGATTTTGGAATGGGGGGTGAGAAAGAAAACCCACGCAAGCCCAGGGAATACAAGCAAACTCCACATAGTGAAGACCCACCTGGGATCGAACCCTGGACCCCGGAACTGTGCCAGGCCGCTATTGAAAAAGATGATTTGTAGTATAGTAATCCCTCGAATATCGTGGTTAATGGAAACCAGACATGGCCGCAATGATCAAAAAATTGCAAAGTAGGGTCACCCCTATTATAACTACCTTTTTTTAAATTTTTCTCTTCCCCTTGCAAGTTTCAGCGTGGATTTTCACATTTTTATGAACTTTATTTTTTTGTTTTTGTTTTTTCCTTTAGTGCTAAGTCCTAGTAGCAAGCAGAAGACAGGGGAGTGGCTTCTGCTTGCAAGTTTCAGCGTGGATTTTCACATTATTATGATTTTAAAAAATATATATATATATTTTCTTAATAATTACAAAAAAAATCGCCAAGAAGTGAATTTGCGATAAGTGAAGACGCGATAATCGAGGGAAGACTGTATTTTGAATTGAAACCTGGCCTCAGCTACCGCCGTCCGTATGGCGTTTTCTATTTCCTGTCCCGCCGCCGCGTGCTCTTGTGGGATTGGCACGGCTATTAGCACGCCACTGCGGACACCGAGCGTCAAAGCGCTCTCTAAAGGTGGCAGACGATAGTTAACGCGTGGAGTGAAATGACGGGGTTCAAACCTGAAAACGTCCCATTTACCTACCAATCAGTCGCGCGGCCACGTCGGGATCGCCGACTCGGTACGGCGAGTTGAAGCCACTCTGCGGAGAGAAGAACGCTGGGAAATCCTGGGATGCTCCGTAAGTGGCCACACAAACGCCCTGCGTCTCCTGAGGAGTCAAAGTGTTATAGTACAATCTATGATTTCATATTTCAATTTTTACCCCGAAATACCGTATTTTCACGACTATATGGCTCATCGCATTTAAAGGCGCAGTGTCAGTAATTAGTGCTATTTCTGAATTTGACACACACAAAGGACGCACCGTTTTTAAAGACGCAGCCAGACATCGCAAAACATACACCAGTTTAAACATACGGACACACGCTAAAAACACGTTTTTAAAAAGGCAACGGAAGCAAAACTGAGTTGGGTTGTACTTTATTTAGCCATTTTACAACTTACTCACGTCATCATCACCCACAAATCCATCAAAGTCCTCATTTTCTGTGTCCGAATTGAACAATTGTCCAAATGAGTCATCGAAAACGCTGAGTTTTATACCTTCGTCCAGGTGGCCACAATCCAAATAGTAGCTAGCTAGTAGCGAGCCCAACACTGCCTGCCACGGTTCGTAAAGCTGTGTTGATGTCAATGTCCAGGCCACAATCCATTCGCAAATAGTAGCTAGCTAGTAGCTAGCGGCAGGAGTTCTTTTGTAAATCCAGCCGGAATGACGGCGAGCACCAAATTAGTGTGCTCGCCGTCATACTGGGTGTTTTGACAAAAGAACTATATATCCCAGCAGTCTCTGCGGAGTACTTTTTCTACGGGGAAAATAGTAGAGTCGGGGGATGCTTGCCGTAGTTGCAAGAGCTGTAGAGGATGGTGTACCCTATCCACTGATTTATTTGATTTTATCGTGATAACAATTTTAGTATTGGTCCATATATAAGGCGCACTGGATTATAAGGCGCCCTGTCTATTTGGGAGAAAATTTAAGACTTTTAAGTGCGCCTTATAGTCGTGAAAATACGGTAATTGGATTTTAATTTCTTAATACTGCTCTCTTGGATTATTACGATGTATGATTTCTTGTACACTTGAGCATCGCTCACGACACACTGCATTAATACGTCTAAAAATCGCTGTCATTTCAAAGCAAAAACACTACTTAAAAAAGGATTTTTTTCGTAACGCTAACCCTTACCAGGAACTCCAACGTGCGCCCGATGTCTAGGATGGATTTGACCCCGGCAGACACGACAGCAATAGCCGTCCGGCCCAGTTCCGTTAGATCGGCGCTGACATCGAGACCTGCACAAACACAAGAACTGAAATGATGAACAAAGTCAGTTTGAAATAAATTAGGACTACCGTAGTTTCTTGCATATACGCCGAATTTGTAACAAAAAAAAATGAAGACAGAATCAAGGGTACGGCTTATATGTGCACAAATTAGACTTGACATGCACGAAACTGCAAGGTGACAAAGACGGACTAACGCAAGACAAAGCAGTCATTTATTTCAAAAAAGAGAAAAGATAAACAGATAAAACGCTGAACAAAAGTAATATTGACGTCTATAAATGAAATTCAAGAAAAAAATCAACCGTATCTTGCATAAAACGTAAAAAAACTCACTTGTGCCTGCCATTGCTCGCTCAGGGCACGGCCATCTTACCTTTGGATGACAAACTAGACCGCTACGGACACACTTTCTGGTTGTACTGCTCACCTGACCTCCTTTTTGAATTTGTCTACGTTCAGGCAACACCCTTTCAGTATGTGCAATCCACCAATCGATCTTTTCAATTCATACAGAATCTCAGAAATACTACTTTTCTTAAAATGTTCCCTTCAAAGTAACACATTTGTACTCCCTATTAAAACCACGAATATGGAGGTGCAAATTGTGAATCGGGAGGCATCTTATACGAGAGAAATTGTCAAATTCAACCATTTGAAGGCAATTTTAAGGGTGCGGCTTATACGTGGAGGCGGCTAATATGCGAGAAAATACGGTACGACTAAGCATTAAGTGAAAGAAAGAGCGTCACTGACTATTTTCTCCGTCTCTGTGCACTCCCCCAATGCCTCCAGTGACAAAAACGGAGATACCAGCTCGCTGGGCTGCGATCATGGTGGCCGACACGGTTGTCCCCCCAGAGAGCCCCTGAGGACGCAAGAACAAAGAACTCCTGACTTGTCATTTCTCACAAATGTTTCAGCTTGGAACGATTAAAACACGTGTCAAAGTGGCGGCCCAGGGGCCAAATCTGGCCCACCGCATCATTTTGTGTGGCCCGGGAGCGTAAATCATGAGTGCCGAATTTCTGTTTCAGGATCAAATTAAAATGAACAGTATAGATGCATATTAAATTTCCTGATTTTCCCCCTTTTAAATCAATAATTGTAATTTTTTAATCAATTTTTTCAGTTTTTAGTTCAAAAATCATTTTGTCAAATCTAAAAATATATATAAAAAAAGCAAAAATAAACATTGTTTTAGATCTATAAAAAACGGAATATTCAGGGATTTTAATCCATTTATTGAAAAAAAATCTAAATATTATATCTAAAATGGTTCGGCCCATGTGAAATCAAGTTGACATTAAAGCAACCCGCGAATCAACCCGAGTCTGACACCCTTGGCTTAAGAGTTGCGGCCTCACCTGGCTAACCACAAAAGGTAGGTCGCGCCGAGAAACTTTGACGGCGTCGCCACAACGAGCCAAAAAGTCCAGTTCCTCGGCGGAGAGTCCGACGTGAACTCTGCCCTCAATCACCCCGACGGTGGCGGGGGTGGCGCCTCGGGCCCTGACGATGGCTTCCACCTCTCTGGCCGTGCTGTCGCGTCAAATTACCGGCTTAAAAGGAGGCAGACCTTCCCGTTTTTTTGTTATCCGTCGCACTTACCTGAGATTGTGAGGGTAGGGCATGCCGTGAGTGACGATAGTGCTCTCTAGCGCCACCACCGGCCGGGTTTCGGCCAAAGCTTGCGACACCGAGGGGTGAACTCTGAAGACGCCGTCTAGGAGAAGTATTGTTGTTATTGGCGTGTGCGGCGAATCTGTTTCCCGTGCCCTCGATGGGGTTCGGGTTAGGGTCGGGGAAGGTCAATTATTTGGGATTCCACGTACAAATGGATTAGACGAACAGTACGGCTAATCTTACCATGGTGAAAAGAGGAAAGTCTTCTAACCATCGAGGCGGAAAATTGCTTCAGCATCTTTTTTTGTGGGTGGGAACACCTTAACAACATCAACACAACTAAATAATAAGATTATTTGTATTTAATATATCATTTAAATGAGTTACTTTTCAAAATGAAGTTTTGAAGAGCTAACCAAATGATTCAAAATCCAGTAAAAAATTAAAACAGTTGTTTGCACAATAAGTTTTGATCAAAAGTGACAATATTACAACTTAAGCGTAAATTTAAACCAAAATATTACAGCTAGCATATAGTATAGACAAAGAGCTTTTTCCACATGCATTCTTACCTTTCCACTTCGCTTTTCCGCTTCATAAAAATGTTGGAAACTTTGCCCAGAAGGCTGAACTTTGACCCCAAACAAGGTTTACACATCGAGGTAGGATCAATAACAGACTTTTGCTGATTAACTCATCCTCAAGAAGTAAATAAACATTCGAAAAATTCAAAAAGTGCATTGAGTTGAACCATTTTTCTTGTCATTAAATTTAATACTGGTTTTGTTCTTTTCCCCGGGCTTGCGTGGGTTTTCTCCGTGTGCTCCGTTTTCCCCCTCCACAACCCAAAAACATGCATGCTAGGCTAGCTGGTTGTTTCTTTCAGACTGGTTTTGTTTGGAACAGCTACGATCAAAGATTTGAGATTTTAGATTAATATTGAAATTTGAAAAATCACAATCGTCCTGACTGTGCGGATTTTGCGTGTTCTCCCCGGGCTTGCGTGGGTTTTCTCCGGGTGCTCCGCTTTCCTCCCACATCCCAAAAACATCCATGCTAGGCTAGCTGGTTGAACAAAATGGTTGAACTAAATTGCCTAACCCTAGCTATGATTGGTTGTCCTTGTCCCAGCTAATTACGGGCAGCCAATCACAGGCCACGGGCTAGTCCCTGTAGTTAGCTGGGATAGGCTCCAGCACCCCCAGCCACCCTTGTGAGGATGAGCGGTTCAGAAAATGAATGAATATATTGGCGAGAAAATGCAATAATGCTATGTACAAAAACAACAACAAACCATTAAAGCAGACATGGGCAAACTACGGCCCGCGGGCCATATACGGCCCGTTAGTAAGAAAGTAAGAAAAAAAATGCTTAAAAAAATAGTCGCACACGGCAAAAAAATGCCAGGATAAAAATCAGCAAAAAGTGAAGTGGTCGTTGTCCTAAAATGCAGCACAATTGATATTATTTAGCCAAAGCCTGGACGAATAGCAACGCGCTAATAAAAATGTCCATCCTTTCCTCATCAGTTGACGTTTTGGATGTCAAAGTCCTCCACCAGCTGCTCTTCAAACCAACGCGGGTTCTTCCGCTGGTACTCCCGAAACCGCTCGCAGGCCTCCATCAGCGCTCGACCCGCGGGCAACAGGTGGTAGTCCCCCTCGGCCAGACCCGGGATCCGCCGAAGCCGACCCGGCCCTTGTTTTTCGGCGTCCAAGATTCGAAAGAAGAGCTCTTCGAACTGCCTCATCAGATTGTAGCGAAGCGTGACGTTGAAGGGCCGGGGGACGTCCTCCGCCGAGCCGATCCCGTCGAAGTAAGCCACCGCGTACTTGTCGAAGGAAGCGCGGCGCAGCAGGCCGGGCACCACCAGGCCCAGAGCGGGGGTGAGGGTGTCGCCCCAGGGCGAGCGGAGGTCTTCCCTCAGGAGGACTCGCCCCCCCTGGCCTCCTCCGCACATGGCTCTCCACTTGGCCTGGACCCCCTTGGAGCAGAGGAGCAGGATTTGATCCGAGGAGTTTTCCATTCGCTCCCTCTGCCAGTCCAGCCATTGGACGGTGCCCAGGGTTGCCAGGTGGGTGGAATCTAGTAGATCCAGGATGACCTCCGTGCCGCATTGGGCCGTCAGGAAGGCGGCGAACTTCAGGACGATGTTTTTGTATAACGGGTGGTCCAGGGAGTACAGGATCAGGACTTTTTTTCTTTCTGGCACCTGGAAACGTTGCGGCGGTGGTTCGGCGGTGGGGGACGGCAGACTGGGGCCGCCTGAGACCGGTAAGAAGACAAATGGAGGGTCATCCTTTGAATATCGCGGTTAGACCGGAGATGGCCACGATAAAGGAATAACCGCAAAGTCGTGTGACTTTTTTTCCCAGTAGCAAAAGTGGCTTACGAGTTTCAGCGTGGATTTTCGCATTTTTATGAACTTAAAAAAATGAAATAAAAGAATTAAAAAATAAATAAATAATCAACAGTGGGGAAAAAAATCACGATAATCGAGGGTAAAATCATTTATAGGTTTAAATCAAAATCCATTACCTTTATGAGAAGCAGTCCACAGGAGGGAAAAACAAACAGCGACAAAAATCAACACCACCACGCCCTTAATCATTGGAGTCCGAGTAGGAAAATCTAAAAAAAAAAAATGAAAAAAATATATATATTTATATTGGAGATAAATGATTAAATTAATCATTGCAGTCCGAGTAGGAATATATATATATATATATACACACACACATATATATACATATACATACATATATATACATATATATACACATACATATACATATATATATATATATATATATATATATATATATACATACATATCTATCCATATACATATATACACATATACATATATACACATATATATATATATATATATACACACATATATATATATACATATATATACATTTATATATATATATATATGTATATCAGAGATAAATGATTAAATGAATCATTGGAGTCCAAATAGGAAAATCTAAAAATGTTTTTTTTAGAAAAATATATATCGGAGATAAATGATTAAATTAATCATTGGAGTCTGAGTAGGAAAATCAACATAAAATAAATAATCATCAACCAAATTATTATTGGTGTCTGAGCTGTAAAATCTAAAAGATTAAAATTAATCGGAGAGGAATGATTAAATTAACCATTGGAGTCCGAGAGCAAAACCTAAATAAAAAAAATTCAAATAAAACAATCATCAAATTAATCATTGGAGCGCGAGCAGGAAAATCTAAATTTAAAAAATGAAATGAAATAATCATCAATCAAATTAATCATAGGAGTCTGAGCTGGAAAATCATTTTTTTAAAATCAACAATTAAAATAAAAAAATCATAATTTTGTAATTAGACCTTTTTGCATGGATACTCGTCGATTAGCAACAGCCTAACAATGTTATGCCAAAAGAATTCAGATTTTTTGTGCTTTAAAAGCGGTGAAATTACAAAAAAAAGGCACCCAATTTCATGTATTTTGACTTTCTGAGTGCGGCTCTTAAGTAACAACATTGCAAAATATGAATTGTTTATGCCGACCCTGTCGAAATGGTTCCTGACCCGTGGCTTAAGCCGTCCCATCGTGTACCGTACAGGAAGGTCCGGTGTTTTTTGCAGTACTTACGCGTACAGTAATCCACACTCATCTGTTCTGTACGACAGCCCTCGTTCATGCATTTGGGGAAAAATGGCTTGATCTTGTGACGGGAAAAAAAGAGAACGTTATTCACTTGGATACAAAGATATTCCTCTTTTTTGGGGTGGTTTAAAAAAAGACTCACTGTGATTAGCAATTGGCACTTTAAGAGTTGGGACACATCCAAGCAAAAGGTGACACTCAGAGATGTTGTGTTTTCCTGTATGGGAAATTGATAGGTTCATTAATAGATATACAGTGGTACCTCGAGATACGAACTTAATCCCTTCCGGAACTGAGCTCGTATGACGAGATTCTCGTAACTCGAGCGGACGTTTTCCATTGAAATGAATGGAAAACAAATTAATTGGTTCCAGCCCTCTGAAAAAACACCAAAAACAGGATATTGGATTGGATTTTTTTTTTATTTCTTCTAATTCGCCATCTATTAACAAAGTAACACATAACTAGTGGTTTAATAGTAATAAAATGTGTTTAATCTAACTAAAATTGGGCAGATTTCGCCGACGGGAGACAGAGACGTTTGGGTTCGTTTTTTTTCCACGACAACGCACTCGTAAACGGAACAAACAAATTTAAATTAACTTGGATTAATATATACAGACACTCAAACATACGTTTAATGTAACTTTACACAAAACTGAATTCTAATTTTGTTGTAATCTTTTGTTACCTTCGTTTTTCGGGTTGGCGGTTTGCCACGCCTCCGCCCTCACGTTCGCTATCGATGGACTGTTTGCTGTTGTATTGCCTTCAAAATTTTTCGATAATGTCGCATACAAATGTCTTCACAATAGGATAACGCACGACCACTTGCCAACGAGAAATACGTAGTCTTTAAGGAACGATCGCGGGACCTTTCCTAAGAAAGAATAACAGGAAATGACATAGCTGAGCTTCCCACGTAGTGATTGTGGGTAATGAAGTTTTATTCTGAGAAAGGTTGCCATTGCCTATCGGTTCGTGTTGTGTGCACAAGTATACTTCATTACCCAGAAAGCCCTCTTTTTGCCCGCGCGTTGTGCGTTTCCTGGTCCTATGAGAAACTCGTCTGAATTAATCGTTCCGTGCCCGTAGATATTGTTATACACGAAAGTTATGCAAAAAAAATGCCATGGCCACCTGGCTTGGTCGCATCACGAAATTTTGACCGCATGACGGGCGAATTATTCGATCGAAATTTCCCCCGTAAGACGAGCATTTTGTATGACGAGCGGTCGTATGACGAGGTACCACTGTAAATACATAGCAAAGCAATAAATAATAGCTGCCTATAATAGAGTGGGAATCAGCGTTAAATTGCGGTTACCTTGGAAACATTCTCTGCAAAATGGACGCCGCGGTTCTGGACGGAAACTTGATACACGCTGGAATGGCGGTCGGCTTCAAATGCCACGACGACAGACAAGGTTTGATGTCTCGCCACCGATAAACGAGTGGTGCTTCGAGGGTCCCAAAGACTGCCTTGAAAATAGAATCGGGAAAAGTCGGGAGACCATTACCATTGCTGGACACTCACCCGTCTTTTAGATTTGATGGTGTTTTGAGCGTTGTATTTATTTACGAGGGTGGGAAGGAACGCACCATTTTCTAAACACATCTGGGAGTTTCGGACGCTCCGGTGAGCACACCCTGTTCGTGAAATAAAATGTTAACATTTGGAATGTCAAACAATGTCGTATTTCAAGTTTTGGAGTTCAAATATTTGCAAAAATGTTTTTTTTTTTCTTTTATGAAATTCTACTGTATTTCATATCTTTAAATTGAGAATTCTGATGGTCTCAGAATGAGAGACATTGTTCTCAGAATTCTAACATTGTTTACAAATTGACATTTTGAGAATTCTGATTTTAATCTCAAAATTCTGCCATTGTTTACAACATTCTGACATTGTTTACAAATTCTGACATTTTTACAAATTCTGACATTATGAGAATTCTGATTTAAATCTAAAAATTCTGACATTGTTTACAAATTCTGACATTGAGAATTCTGATTTTATTATCAAAAGTCTGCCATTCTTTACAAAATTCTGACATTGTTTACAAATTATGACATTATGAGAATTCTGATTTTAAATCTAAAAATTGTGACAGTGTTCTCAAAATTCAGATTTTTACAAATTCTGACATTCTGAGAATTCTGATTTAAATCTAAAAATTCTGACATTGTTTACAAATTCTGACATTCTGTTAATTCTGATTTTAATCTAAAAAATCTGACTTCAATCTCCAAATTCTGACTTTAATCTCAAAATTCTGACTTTAATCTCAAAATTCTGACTTTAACTTCAAAATTCTGACTTTAACTTCAAAATTCTGACAATGTTCTCAAAATTCTGACAATGTTCTCATAATTCTGATGTCGTGCTCACAATTCTCACTTTTAAGTCCGAATCATAGCCATCTAACCGGCTCACCTGGAATCGTCACTTGTGTGGTGACGGCGTATTCTCCAACATCGGGCAGCGGCAAATTAAAAGCCGACATCAGATAGGTGTGAGCGGCCTCCACCACCAAGCCGGGAAATGAAAAGGTCCACTGAGTGAGAAAGACAGTCAATGGTGTGGCCTAGTTTTAAGACTCTCTCCATTCGGTTCTTACGTGGCCCGAATCATTGAGTTGCCGGTCGAGTCTGTAGGCGAACTGCAGACACAAGCTTCCATTCGTATGTCGATCAACAACGCGCAAACGCGTTCCACGGAGTTCCAATATGCTCGCTACGAGGAAATATCATTACAAGTCGGAACGCTTTCAAACAAAAAAAATTGTGTTACTCACCATCCGAACTGAGAATCAATGTTACATTTAGGATGGGAACGTCCACGTGGTGGTCCTGAGCAATTCCCACCTTGCTCGGACCCCATCCCGGTGGAGTGGGCGTGTCTCGTCGGGCCACCACTTCCAAATTGTCAGTGCAATTCGCTGACATTTTGGGGAAAAATGACGTCTGGGTTAGGGTTAGGACGGCTATTTACATACCTGGCAACCTTTTTTTCCTGCATTTAAGACATTTTTTGATCATTTCAAATGGTGTAGGCCTTATAACAACTTTTGTACGGGAAATTTAAGTACGTTTTTTTGTAGAAGCGATCTGGTTTTCGTCATTTGGGATCTAATCCGGATCGTCTCGGACACTGGTAGCAGACCAAAACGTCATCATCGACGGCTAATATTGTCATGATTTAAGCATATGCTCACGTTTGTCTTTTCACTATATATATAAATCACATGTGTCAAAGTGGCGGCCCGGGGGCCAAATGTGGCCCACTGCATCATTTTTTGGGGCCCGAGAAAGTAAATCATGAGTGCCGACTTTCTGTTTTAGGATCAAATTAAAATGAAGAGTATAGATGTACATTCAATTTCCTGATTTTCCCCCTTCAAAATCAATAATTGTAATTTTTTAATCAATTTTTTAACATAATTAAAGAAAAATTTGATTTCCTTTTGAAATGAAAAACAAATGATTAAATAAATGATTTTCCCTTACTAAAGCTCAAATAAACATTGTATTAGATCTATAAAAATCATTTTGTAAAATATAAAATGTAAAAAAAGCTAAAATAAACATTGTTTTAGATTTATAAAAAACTGAATATTCTTGGCTTTTAATCCAGTTCTTTTAATCCATTTAAAAAAAAAACTAAATCTATCTAAAATGGTCCGGCCCACATACCCTTGATATAAATATAGCGTGTCAGCAAACAATGTACCCAGACAGTCAAGCTATCAGCGACATCTACAGAATCTTAAATTTAGTGCATATGAAACTTTGGGAAAGATTTTAGACTTTAAGGTGAGGAAATGTGTGTTTGTACGGTTTATAATCACTTAATAAGGGGATTTGCAATCATTAATAAGGGAAGCAATTGGCCGAGGTTAACAGGTATGTATCTATTTTCAGTGTCCGTGGATTTAAAGACTTACGTGTAATTACGCAGCTTTGGAGACCCTGAAAAACACAGAAAAAAATGACTGTTAGGACTCGGAATGAGCATTCTCAATTCAAACGGCGACCCATTAAATTCTCACCAGTTGTCTGCAGTCAGGCCTCCAAAGAAAATAGGAAGGTGCAAAACCTGTTGCTAAACAAGAGTAAAAGACTACAACATTTAGCACCATCGTCAAATTTGCAAGAATATGTTGTCCCGGCACAAAGATTCGAAGACCGTGTGAATTGTTGAACTGGATCGTCGCACTCAGGAAGGTTTTAATTATCAGTTCAGGTCATCAATCTTGCTCACGTTGACAGGAAATACGACTCAACATTTTAGAGATTTATTTTGCTGCTGAAAAACGGAGGTACAGATACATTTTAAACATCTGAACCCATTTTTAAACCAGTTGGCACCGCACATGAAGACACAAATCGACATCGACGTCATGGTCAGACCAGCCTATCGCAGGCAACTTGGCGCAAGTGAACTGATAGATCTGAAAATACAACTTCAGAAGCAGGTCAAGAAAGCGTGAGATCAATTTAATAGGTAATAAGTTTATTACCAGACTGCAGGATGGGGAGAGAGCTCGAACAGCTGTGAACCGCTCAGTCTGTTGTCCTTGCAACTCTCTCCGAATGAACAGTGGGTCAGTCTTTATATAGGAAAACAGGGTATTGTATAGTTTCTATGACAACGACCAAACTTTGGGCAAAGTCTGATTAATCAGACTGATTAATTTGTCCGACAAAAGCGGCTTATATGCGAGAAAACACGGTAGATCTTCCGCCTTGAAGACTATGATATATTTTAACCATATAATCTAATGAAGACAATGACATATTTTACTCATATATTTTATTACGGCTGCTTCCTTTTCCATATGTTATTATTGTATGATTAAACACTTGTTTTTAACTTGATTACCACGCGAACGGAAGGTTCCCCTATAACAGGCATGGGCAAACTACGGCCTGTTAGGCTTTTTAATCCGGCCCGCCGACGTTGTCCAAATTATAGTAAAAATCAATGACCTCATTCATTTTCCTGAAATACCATCATTTCCCCGATAGATGGCGCACTAGCCTAGTAAAAGTATGTAAATGTGTGTGGGAGCTACTTCCGCCTTTAAAACCAAGCTGGTTTTATTTTTCAAGCAAATATCAGACAAGTCATTTGCTCATTTCCCCACACTGGTTGCGTTAAAAGAGGCCCCCGCATGTGAAAAAATACAGGAAATCATTGGATGACCTGCCTGAGCAATTTTGCCGTCGGTTTTGTGATTTTGGAAAAATTGACAGCTGGTGTCATGTCCTTTCTCACAAGACCCGGAAACGGTTCCACAGGAGTTGCAGTTGGAACTAATTGATCTCCAATGTGACAAGTTCAACTCCCTGAATACTGACACATTTCTGAACATTTAACTTTTACTGTGGACATCCTGACACACATGAACGAGCTCAATGTGAAGCTACAAGAGAAAAAACAGTTTGTGCATGAAATGCAATGTGTGTGAACAGACCTTTAGTCTGATGAAAACCAATAAAGCACCCCATAAATCCCAGATGAGTGATGAGTCTGTTCATACTTTAATCCTTTTTTTCTGTTTAGGTTTCATATGTACTCTTAACGGATGCAGTTTTTCTTATGTATCGTATCTTGTGCTGACCCGGCCCGTCTGTCAAATTTTTAAAGTCAATGTGGCCCCCCGGGCCGAAAAGTTTGCCCAACCCTGAGCTAGAACTTTACGTCTAACAACCTTCTGCCGACTATTCTAATCCTTTGACCAATGACCCCATTTGAGAACTTGACTCCGACACCCCCCCGCCGCCACGACTTTGCTCTCACTCCAGACTCAGCTCCTAGTTATTTGTGTATCCTCATGTGCATGGCCAAATAGCTAGCGTTGGTCACCTTCTTGCCGCAAACGGAGCAAGAATGGCCCGGTTCCGTGTTGTGCGTTTTCCTGTGAGAGGCCAAAGCGCTTTTCCTGGGGAAAACGGCGCCGCAGACCGAGCAGGGGAACGGATTCCCCTTGGCGTAAAGGCAAGCGTGTTTCGAGAGACTGGAGGTGTGCCTGAACCGTCTCCCGCACAGCGAGCAGCGGTGAGGTTTCTCCCCCGTGTGTCGCATCATGTGCAAGACCAAAGCGCACTTCCTGGACGACTTCCAACCGCAAACGGTGCAGGCGTAAGGTTTCTCTCCGGAGTGGCTCATGGTGTGCCTCTTCAAGGCGCCCCCCGTCGTGTACGTTTTGCCGCAGTCGCCGCAGCGAAAGCGCTTCACGTGGCCTGGGGAGTCGTGGTTGGATGGGGGGACTCGGTGGGAGGAGTCCGAGCTCACCGAACGGGAATGCGGTCGGGATGCTTCTGGGTGGGGTTGGCGTGTTTCCGTTGCTGTCAAGATGTCGGTTTGGGGCTCCGGCTGGCGTGGATCCTGACCCGGTTCGGGATCAACGCACGAGGGCTCGACTTCATCTCCGGCATTGGTCCGTGATTCTCCCTCTTGGATGCTCCAGATTTTTTCCACTTTAATGTTGCAGGGCTCGGTTTCTTCGTGCACTTCTGCGGGCCAATCATCTGGCTCGGGGGTGATTTCTTCTTTCTTGACCGTGGGCTGCTGGACTTCTGCAGGAGAGTAAATTTTGTTGAATGTTAGAAAACAAATGCAGTCTAAAAATCCAAATGACACGTTTTTTTTCTCCATTGTGTCGCATGAGGTTTTGGTTATCTATTTTTGAGCTATTGTAGTGAGGTCAAATTTTGTAGAATGTTAGTAAACAATGGTTGTTCGTCTGCTGGAGTCAGCTGGGATAGGCTCTAGCGTGTGCGGTCGATTGGTCGCCGGTCTTTTGGTCGCCCCGACCGCAACAACGGGCGACCAAAAGACCGGCGACAAAACAAGGTAAAACAACACGGTCTGCGCATGAATAAAAGCCAACAATGGCCAAGAGCAGTTTCACTGAGCCCACGTGTGAGTGTAGAAGAGTTTGTATGTACATGCGTTGTCCCTTTAAGAAGCGACGTCAGTTCCGTCAGGGTCTTAACAAGTTCTCCAACAAAAAAACATTAAAAGTCCGGGAAATTTTGAGCTTTTCTTCAGCCTAATAATTACTAGGGCATTAAGTATGACTAAATAGTCATTCGCAGTTTGTTTTTAGGGAATTTGAGCAACGATTTCAATGGTAATGATCAATAACCTTCCGGGCGACCAAAAGACCGGCGACCAAAAGATCGGCGACCAAAAGATCGGCGACCAAAAGATCGGCGACCAATCAACCGTGTACCAGGCTCTAGCACCCCCGCGCCCGTAATGAGGATAAAGCGGTTCAGAAAATGAATGAATGTTAGAAAACAAATGCAGTTTAAAATCGAAATGACTTTGTAGCATGAAAAGGAATCATTAGTTATACCAATTTCGTCATACGCAGTTTCTGGGTATGATGACGACAATTAGGCTTTTGTCGAGTCAATGATGATGACAAAGCCCATGTCCGATTATTATTATACTTATCTAATTTTGAACTATTGTATTGAGGTCAAATTTTGTCAAATGTTAGTAAACCAATGAGGTCTAAAATAAAAATAACTCTTGTAGCATGACGCGAATAAAGTGTCAAAGGTGCAAACCTTGAATGCAAACGGTGGGCTTGAGAAGCGCGTCCAGCATCTGTCGCTGCCACTCGTTCTCTTCTCGAGAGCGGCGCAGTTCGTTTTCATACTCCGTTATGGTGCTCTCGAAGATTCCGACTATCTCGTCGGCGGCCTCCGTTAATCGCTTGGCCACCAACGCCCTCAAAATTTGGACTTTACACATTTTGCGGAGCGGACGTCGACGGTAACTTGAGGAAAGAATCGACTTCCGCTATCTCCGAATTGACAGCTCGGAAATGAAAGCTACGATAGCAAACTCTGACGAATTGATTAAAAAAACGTCATTATCGGGACAAAAACATACGTTTTAAAGGTCATACAGTGTGTCGGTAGTTTAAAAAGGGCAACTACAAGGATATTGGACTCAAACGAGTTCATTCGTTTGGCAGTTTTGGTGGCGTCGGGTATTTCTTCTTCGATGGTATTATTGACTAGACGGGTGAATACTGCCACCTTCCGGATTTGCTACCAAAACAAGTTTGGAAATTCATTTCATACAGTAAAAACAAAAGCAAAGAAATCAAAATACTTGCCCACTTTTTAGTGGAATTAATAAATCCTCGCCTTTTATATCATAAGTGTTGAGAACCAAATAAACAACAATATTTTGATAACTCGATTTTCCTCACATTTGATACTATTTCATCTGTATATATATACATATACATACATATACACATATACACATATACACATATACACATATACACATATACACATATACACATATACACATATACACATATACACATATACACATATACACATATACACATATACACATATACACATATACACATATACACATATACACATATACACATATACACATATACACATATACACATATACACATATACACATATACACATATACACATATACACATATACACATATACACATATACACATATACACATATACACATATACACATATACACATATACACATATACACATATACACATATATACATATATACATATATACATATATACATATATACATATATACATATATACATATATACATATATACATATATACATATATACATATATACATATATACATATATACATATATACATATATACATATATACATATATACATATATACATATATACATATATACATATATACATATATACATATATACATATATACATATATATATATATATATATATATATATATATATATATATATATATATATATATATATATATATATATATATATATACATACTACATCAACACCAGTAAGACAAAGGAAATGTACAAAAGGGGCCAGAGACATTTAATGCTATACAATATTTTCTTTAAAATGAAACGTTTGATCAAAAACAGCCTTCAAAGTAGAATGTTAACATTTGTCTATTTTCCTTCCATTTTAATTCGTTTTATTTGTGTATAATTTACGGATTGTTATGCCACTGTTGGTACCAATAGCTACTTTAAGAATCATTGGGTATAAATCGCCACTAGGGGGGCAGCACCACTTTGCAAATAAAACACCTTCCTATTGACTTTGCAGAATCAAACAAATGGTAAGTAGTTTCATTTAATTCTATTTAGTCATTGGAGAATATATTGACACGTCATTTTAGATGGATAATCGTTTTGGCACGATTTCAAACTGGAGAGATGAATTCATTCCAAGCCCACTAGGCGGCGCTAGAACTCGTAGAAGACACAAGGAGGTCCACAAGAAGGCCTCACAGGTGGACATTTTCACACGGAATAAGAATAGAGCATGGTGGGGCAAGAATGGTGAGGACAGAGTGTCTATTTGGAGAAGCGCTGAAAAACAAGGGCCACACAATCTATAAAAGCAGCCCGTTTGTGCGCTCAGCATCTCTCAAAAGAAGACAGCCAACAGCCAACCAGCAGTTTGCTCACAGTTTGTGTAAGGTAAGAATAAAATGTGAGGAGAAATAAAAAAAAAAGTGTGAAATCAAGTTGCAAATAATTATTCCTGACAACGTATTGCTCTATCACATTTTTGGAATGCTTTACAATGAAATTGTTTTACTTTATTTGAAGATATTAGTATTAATATTATTATTTTTTCATCTCCTTACAGAAGAAGAAACAAGAAACCATGTCTGACGCGTGAGTAGCATTTAATTAGAATTGTAAAATGACTCCTGCTTGAAATGTAATTCTTCTTCTTATCATCATTTTCAAATGACCGATGGACCCGTCACCCTCTGCGTACACGCTCAGTTCGGTAAGTTTGAATTGTTTATTCTAATTTTTCAAAGTACAGTGGTACCTCGACCTACGATCAGCTCTACCTACGACATGCTCGAGGTACGATGAAAATTTCAATCGAATAATTGGCCCTAGATACGAGAAAAATTTCCAGATGCAACCAAGCTAGTTGGCCATGACATGAGAGGCTGTTTATCATTGTAGCGCACTGTCTTTTTTGCCGCATCTCTTTCGTGTATAACTGATATCTATGAGCACTGAACGATTTATTCAGACGAGTTTTGACCAGGAAACGCACAACGCGCATGCGCGGACAAAAACAGGGCTTTCTGAGTAATGAAGTATACTTGTGCACACAACACCGCCCAATTTTAGATATATTAAACACATTTTATTACTATAAAACCACTAGTTATGTGTCACTTTGTTAATAGATGGCGAATTAGAAGAGATAAAACATTTTTCCAATCCAATATCCTGTTTTTGGTGTTTTTTTTCAGAGGGTTGGAACGAATTAACGTTTTGACCAGGAAACGCACAACGCGCATGCGCGGGCAAAAACAGGGCTTTCTGGGTAATGAAGTATACTCGTGCACACAACACCGATAGCCAATGGCACCCTTTCTCAGAATAAAACGTCATTACCCACAATCAATACGTGGGTAGGCTGTTATTCCTTCCTTAGCCTGTTAGCTCCCGTTAATGGAGCGATCGCACATTCAAGACTACTTCTTGTTGGCAAGTGGTCGTGCGTTATCCTATTGTGAGGACATTTGTGTGAATCGTTTTGGGAATATTTTGAAGGGCATAGTACAACAGCAAACAGTCCATCGATAGCGAATGTGGGGGTGGAGGCGTGGCAAACGGCTAACCCGCCCAGAACGAAGGTTAAAAAAAAATGAAAACAAAATTAGAATTCAGTTTTGTGTAAGGTTACATTAAACGTATGTTGAAGTGTGTCTGTATATATTAATCCAAGTTCATTTAAATGTGTTTGTTCCGTTACGAGTGCGTTGTCGTGGAAATTCGAAGCCCAAAACTCCAACCCGCCCCCCTCTGTGCATCTCTCTCTCCCGTCGGCGAAATCCGCCCAATTTTAGTTCTATTAAACACATTTTATTACTATTAAACCACTAGTTATGTGTTACTTTGTTAATAGATGGATTAATTAATGATAGATTAGAAGAAATAAAAAAAAAAATTCCAATCCAATATCCTGTTTTTGGTGTTTTTTTCAGATTGTTGGAACGAATTAATTTATTTTCAATTCATTTCAATGGGAAACGTTCACTCGAGTTACGAAAAGCTCGACATACCATCTCAGTCCCGGAACGAATTAAGATCGAATGTCGAGGTACCACTCACTGTATAGCATCTAAAAAAAAAAAGTGAAATGGAATCACGTCTTTATTCGATGCTATTTTTTAACTCCAAGTATCATTCCATTTCTTTTCTAGAAACCAAAAATATCTGCATCGCGCAGACTATTTTTGAAGGTACGCCACCTTGTCGGCCTTCGGCGGCGACGGACGTCCAATTCAATCCGAACTGGGAAGAGCTCAGGTCGAATGAATTGGACGTCTGGTAGCCAATGAGCGAACACTTTTACCGCCAGACCAAAATGATGAAGAAAGCCATGGTGATGTTGGAGAACGACAAGCAAGTACGACAAGAGGAACGCGAGAGAACCCTGAGCGAGAGAGTTCCAGAGCTCCAGCTGTCCGGCTTGTCCACGCAGGACCTGCAAGTATGTCGTAAAATGCTAACGTCTGCCTTTAGCATACGCCGTACACGGGTGGATGTCGACAGACTCTTTGCAAAGAGCTACACCAGAAGATCGACGCGGTGGATGAGGATCGTTACGACATTGCCTCAAAAGTGGGGAAAAATGACGTGGAGGTAGGTCGTTTATCATTTCCGATCCGATCGCTGGTCTGTTAATAGAATAATAGGAATAGAAAAAGATTCCATTTTTTATTAATTACAATTAAGTTCATTACAAATCTAACTTTTGGTGAGGTAAAATCTGTAACCTCAATGTTTGTTTTTTGCGTAATATTAGGAGATTTAAGTCATATTTGGAGCAAAGTCATAAAATTATGCGATTAAAACATGACATGACTTATTTTTGCATCACTCGAAGCAGAAGTCCACAGACATCAATTTTTGCTGACCTTAGGACAGTGTGAAAAAACGCGATTTTGGAATCATTTTAATAATAATAATAAATCATAGTAATAGTAATAATAATAGTAATAGTAGTAGTATTAGTAGTAATAGTAGTAGTAATAGTAATAATACGTGGGCCGGACCAGTTTAGATATAATATTTAGATATTTTTTTTTATAAATGGATAAAAAGAACTGGATTAAAGCCCTGAATATTCAGTTTTTTATAGATCTAAAACGTTAATTTTAGCTTTTTTTTTAAATATATTTTTAGATTTGACAAAATGATTTTTGAACTAAAAACACAGAAAAAATGGATTATTGATTTAAAAGGGGAAAAAAAAAAACAGGAAATTTAGATATAATTTTTAGATTTTTTTATTTTTATAAATTGATTAAAATAACTGGATTAAAAGCCCTGAATATTCCATTTTTTATAGATATAAAACAATGTTTATTTTAGCTTTTTTATATATTTTTAGATTTTACAAAATTATTTTTGAACTAAAAACAGAAAAAAATGATTAAAAAATGACAATTATTGATTTAAAAGCGGGAAAATCAGGAAATTTAATATACATCTATACTCTTCATTTGAATTTGATCCTAAAACAGAAAGTCGGCACTCATGATTTACTTTCCCGGGCCACACAAAATGATGCGGCGGGCCAGATTTGGCCCCCGGGCCGCCACTTTGACACATGTGGCCTAACCCTAGCTATGATTGGTTGTCCTCTCTCTCCTCGTGGCCTGCGATTGGCTGGCCGTCCGTAGTTAGCTGGGATAGGCTGTGCACTAAGGTAAGCAAACTTATTTTTTTTTTTGGTGTGTACCAAAGTTGCGCGACCTGTCCCAGAAGATTTTCGAGTTGAAGGGCAAAATGAAGAGACCAAACCTGAAGAGGGTGAGGGTGTCCGCGGACGCCATGTTGGGAGCGCTCTTGGGTGCCAAGGTCAAAGAATCCGTGGACTTCAAAGCCAATCTCAAGACTGTCAAGAAAGAAGAAGAGAAAGTGAGCATTTGTTTTGGCTTTTACTCACATACCCGTTCGAAAAAAAGAAAAAAAATAATGCAATTATTGACCGCAAACAAAATCTCTACCCACAGAAAGAAGAAGTGACCGACTGGCGTAAGAATGTGGACGCCATGTCGGGGATGGAGGGCAGAATGAAGCTGTTTAATGCGGGCCAGTGAATGAAAATAGCAAAACTATCATCCGATTTCAGTAGAAATATTGTAAAAAAAATAATAATAATTAAGGAAAATATCATTTTATTATCCTGTCAACAATAGCAGTGAGCACAAACTATCATGTGTAGCACAATATCTTAGTCCTGATGATGTGGTCGTAAAAATATAAACATTTATGTGTACATGTGTTTTAATTTGTTGCCTGCCAAATGTTGCCAGTGAAAATAGTAGTTTTAAAGAGACCTTTGTAAATTAGCTTTTTTTTTGTATAGTGACAGGGGGCGGACTGGGAATTCGCAATTCGAAACCGACCGTCTGTTTCTGGTGCGCCCCTAAATAGATTGCGCCCTGGGCAGTCGCCCACATTGCCTGTAGCAAAAGCCGGATGTCAGAACTGTGACGTGCTAGCATACCACTAAAACGCCGTTTTGCTGTCAAATAAACAAACCCAAAACATCAATTCAGACCACAAGTATCAAAATGTTTTGTAATAATTGAAGAGAGAAAATACTAAACTACGGACTCCCGAACCTGAAATCCGCAATGTTCCATTTTACTCCGTCGAGGAACCACTGTATATGTATACCCCGGGGTGTTTTAACTTATCTAAAGTCCCCCTATGCAGCCCTGACATGGCTTATGTCCGATTATTATCATTATTATAAAGTACACATTATACGAAAAATCTACTTTCACTTACTTTCCACCACAAATAAAGAATTCATGGTATCAATCAACGTTTCAACCTAATTAACCTCACCTGTAAACATAAAACTCGCAAACCAGGAAGCAAAAAGACCCGTGTTTTGCGTAGCATTAGCTCCTAGCCGTGTTTTTTTTAAACCCCTCTGGATTGGCGCCATGTCTCAGCCCCTCCCCTGCTCCCCCAATCATAAAGCAGTCGCTCTTCCTCCAAATATGGTCATGACGCTAGCTGTACTGGGCCTTCCCGTGATCCGATTGGCCCGGCATGCTGTCAATCAACCGCCCCTCACACAGACGCGTTCATGGCCGGGCTAAATATTGTCAACATCGTCGCCGCTACATCCCAAACGGATTTAAAAGACACGTAGGGTAAGACGACTTGGGCATGAAATGATTTTGATTTTATATCATTCCTTCTGCCCGGTAATTGAGCTGCTTTCACGTTGGGGAACCTTAATCTCGGTGGTGCTAGCAGCCGCGTTCGCGTACATTAAGTAAAGCCTAATGTTACAACTACGTAAACAGAAATGATGGAATATAATCGACTAACTTGCAGAATGCACGTACAAACACGATTACGAGTTAGATTGCTTCATGACTTATTATAGTAAAGCTAAAAATAGTAATGTACAATAATATGGGGATGACTTTCTATAGCTCGGGTTGCAAAATGTCAGCATTTTTTTTTTATACCAAAAGCATCTCCAAATCTACTCCATAGAACAGAAATGCATTTGGATTTTTCAGATTTGTTTTCATAAATTAGCAGCGTTGCTGTTATTCTAATTAATACATTGTAGTGTTGTCAACTTGAAATCTGATTGGTTAAATCAACAGTCTTATCGACGCTTGTTTAAAGCAGCAGAGCCCGCAGAACTGGTTGTGAAGGCCTTGAGGCAGATTTCTGACCCTGGCAACAAATAATGGCTGAAATGTGATTGGTTAAATGCTTCAATATGAAAACACACACATCTGGAAGCAGTGCAACCAGGGGGAAAGGAAGCCAACAGACAATTTGGAATTATTTCATAATTATTGATGGACAAAATATAATATATGATTCAGATATTTCTTAGGCCAGCAGAGTAGGCCTTGAAGGCCCTGACGGCCCGCCACTGCTACAGCCACCACTACAACTACTACAGCCACCACTACTATGTTTACTACTACTATACAAATCTTCTGTTGGTTGTTTTTTTATTTACTACTAATCTTCTGTTGGTTGGCTTTTAATATACTACTGCTCTTGTGTTACTTCAGGTTGGCCTCGCAGCAGATTTCCATGTACAAACTTTTTCTGCTGAGGCACGGGGAGGGGGCGTGGAACCGGGAGAACCGTTTCTGCAGCTGGGTGGACCAGAAGCTGAGCCAAGATGGCGTACAGGAGGCCCGCGATTGCGGCCGGCTCCTCAAGGACGGCGGCTACCAGTTGGACGTGGTCTTCACCTCCATCCTGAGCCGCTCCATCCAGACGGCCTGGCTGGTCCTGGAAGCCCTGGGCCAGGAGTGGGTCCCCGTGGTCAAGTCGTGGCGCCTCAACGAGCGCCACTACGGCGCCCTGATCGGCCTTAACCGGGCGGAGATGGCGGCACTCCACGGCGAGGAGAAGGTCAGGCTGTGGCGGAGGAGCTACGACGTCACGCCGCCCGCCATCGACGAGTCGCACCCGTACTTCGGCGAGATCTACGCCGATCGCAGGTACGACGCGTGCGACGTGGACAAGGAGGAGCTTCCTCGGGCGGAAAGCCTGAAGGAGGTGATGGCCAGACTGCTGCCCTATTGGGAGAGTGCCGTGGCGCCCGAGATACGCCGGGGCAGGACGGTGCTGGTCGCGGCTCACGGGAACAGCTGCCGGGCTCTGCTCAAGCACCTGGAAGGTACGCCACGCTTCACATTTACTACTACTTTATTTTCTCGATTTCTTCTGTCACGTACTGTTCTGTGTCATCTCCAAATGGCTACTACTTTAAACGCAAGGATAAAATAAAAAATAGAAAAAATTGGCAGCACATTGTAGTACGTACTTGTACAGTGGTACCTCGTCATACGACCGCTCGTCATACAAAATGCTCGTCTTACGGGGGAAATTTCGATCGAATAATTCGCCCGTTATGCGGTCAAAATTTCGTGATGCGACCAAGCCAGGTCTTTTTTGCATATCTTTCGTGTATAACAATATTTACGAGCACGGAACGATTAATTCAGACGAGTTTCTCCTCGGACCAGGAAACGCACAACGCGCATGCAAAAAGAAGGCTTTCTGGGTAATGAAGTATACTCGTGCACAAAACACCCATAGGCAATGGCAACCTTTCTCAGAATAAAACTTCATTACCCACAATCACTACGTGGGAAGCTGAGCTATGTCATTTCCTGTTATTCTTTCTAAGGAAAGAAGCTTCCGCGATCGTTCTTTAAAAACTATTTCTCGTTGGCAAATGGTCGTGCGTTATCCTATTGTGAGGACATTTGTGTGCATCATTTTGGGAATATTTTGAAGGGAATACAACAGCAAACAGTCCATCGATAGCGAACGTGAGGGTGGGCGGAGGCGTGGCAAACCGCTAACCCGGAAAACGAAGGTAACAAAAGACAAAACTAGAATTCAGTTTTGTGTAAAGTTACATTAAACGTATGTTTGAGTGTGTCTGTATATATTCATCCAAGTTAATTTACATTTGTTTGTTCGTTTACGAGTGCGTTGTCATGGAAAAAAAACGAACCCCGCCCCCTCTGCGCGTCTCTGTCTCCCGTCGGCGAAATCCGCCCAATTTAAGTTAGATTAAACACATTTTATTACTATTAAACCACTAGTTATGTGTTACTTTGTTAATAGATGGCGAATTAGAAGAAATAAAACATTTTTTCCAATCCAATGTATCCTGTTTTTGGTGTTTTTTCAGAGGGCTGGAACGAATTCATTTGTTTTCCATTCATTTCAATGGAAAACGTCCGCTCGAGTGACGAGAATCTCGTCATACGAGCTCAGTTCCGGAACGGATTAAGCTCGTATCTCGAGGTACCACTGTACTCAAGTTATCTGAAAAAATCTATTGTGTTGATGGAGACCTATTTAGCCTGTTGTTTTCCATTGAAAAGTACCACCGAGCCGCAGCTTTCCCGTCAAGTGTGGCGCCAAAAATGGAAGCTTGAACCCGCTGAAAAAGGCCACCAAGTTTAGGTTACGTTCAACATCCACGTTGACCTTTTAAGAATACCGCCCAACCATTCGCTAATGTGTCCGTCATCGGTTTATGAACTTCCTCGCCGGCGCCTCAAATTTCAAACGAGGGTCATTTCTCCCATTTCAACAGGAATTTCGGACGACGACATCGCCAAGGTGACTCTGCCGACGGGGGTCCCGGTGCTGCTGGAACTGGACGAGCGACTGAAGCCCGTCAAAGCGCGCCAGCTCCTGGGAGACCAGCTGAAGATTCAGGCGGCCATTAAGAAAGTGGAAGAGCAGGGAAAAGCCAAAGGGTCCACTTGATTGGCTCTTAAAGGTCGGAATCCAAAATAAAAAAGACTGCTCCCGATGAGACTAGATCAAGTCTTAATGTGAAAGGCGCGCTCGCCTGACCGGTCGCCCACTGTGGGAAAAAAAGTCCCTCGATAAATGTGACCTGATGGTTTGTTTACTAAATAATGCACTCGCCCTAGCTAAAAAAAAAAAGTGCTGCTAAGAGGAAACGTGTTATGTTATGCTACTGCTCAATGGCCGTCATATGCAGACGGCATCTTTGGTGAAAAGACATCACACACTTTTTTTTTTTTAATAAATACGTGCCCCCAGCTCAAAAATGTTTTTGCGTGAAGACGTCATCGAATATTTGTCGACAACCCGTTGCTCGTCAATCATTTTTTTCATGAAATAGCGGTTGAGAGTCTTTTTCGGCAATGCCGAAAGTGGTCCGTGTTTACATTGTTACTGTTTTGGAAGCACTTAAACCTTTTTAATAGATGAGTGGTCAAAAAAAAATCATATTTTGTAATGTTATTGATTGAGAGGCAAATTTAAAAGTCAAAATACATGAAAATGGATGCATTTTTTTTTAAAGTCATTTCACTGCTTTTAAAGGAGACACAAAAATTCTGAATGAACATAACATTGTTATGCTGTTGCCAATCACTGTTTGCAGAAAATCTAAAGAAAAATGTAAGATTAAAGATTTTTTTTTTTAAATGTAGTTTTTTTTATTTAAAATTTCCAGAATGCAATTTGATTCATGATCATTATTAGTATTTTAATTTAGATTTTCCAACCCTTACGTTATATGTTACGTTATGTGTTACGTTGTGTTACGTTGTGTGTTACGTTATTTGTTACGTTACATTACGTTACGTTATATTATAGGTTATTTTTTATTGTAAATGAGTACAAAAAAAATCTTAATTTAAGAAAACCTATGTGATTTTTATTTCATCATTATTATTATTTTAAATATATTATATTAAACGGGGGGCATATTAAGGGGGGGCATATTAAAGGGGGGCATATTGAAGGAGGGGGCATATTAAAGGGGGGCATATTAAAAGAGGGGTATATTAAAGGTGGGGGCATATTAAAGGGGGGGTATTAAAGGTGGGGGAAATTAAAGGGGGGCATTTTAAAGGGGGTCATATTAAAGGGGGGGACATTAAAGGGGGGCGCATATTAAAGGGGAGCGCATATTGAAGGGGGGCATATTAAAGGGGGGCATTATATTATATGATATATTATGTTACGTTATGTTACGTTATGTCACGTTACGTTATGTTACATTACGTTATGTTACGTTATTTATGTTACATTACGTTATGTGTTACGTTACATTATGTTATATTACGTTATATTATATTATTGGTTATTTTTTATTGTAAATGAGTACAAAAAAACTTAATTCAAGAAAACCTATGTGATATTTATTTCATTATTATTATTTTTTAATATACCCCCATTTCATATACGCCCCATTTAATATACCCCTCCATTTAAAAATCACAATTGTCCTCATTGAGCGGATTTTGCGTATTCTTCCTGGGGTTGCGTGGGTTTTCTCCGGGTGCTCCGGTTTCCTCCCACATCCCAAAAACATCCATGCTAGGCTAGCTGGTTGAAGACTGTAAATTGCCTTACCTTAGCTATAAATGGTTGTCCTTTGTCTCCTCGTGGCCTGCGATTGGCTGGCCGCCGGATTCAGGATGCCCGTTGTTGACTGGCTCCAGCACCCCCGGGGACCCTTGTGAGGATAAGCGGTTCAGAAAATGAATGAATATAGTTTTCAACCCTCTAGACCAGGGGTCGGGAACCTTTTTGACATAGAGAGCCATAAACAATTCCTATTTTCAAATTTTATTCCTTGAGAAACATACTCAAGGCCAGATTTGGCCCCCGGGCCGCCACTTTGACACATGTGCTCTAGACTTTTTTTTCTTTTTTTAATGGAATGTCGTTGTTGACGAAATGACAAACTTGACCCAAACGGACGCATCGACTAAACGAAAGCAAGGCGAGTGGGCGTTCAGATCGGGGTGGGGCTGAAGCTTCCGTTCCCCGTCGAGACCTTAAAAACGTCCGCGGGCTCCGTCGGTCCTGTTTTCCAGTTGGAAAGCGCTGACCGTGGTTTGTTTGCCCTTCGGGTAAGTCCCCATCTGGCCTCCGTCAGGATGCTTTGATGATTTTTTTACAAGTTTACGGACTGGAAAGTTGGCTGCTGCTATCTCTCGGGGCTTCTATTTCAACGTCTACTACTCTTTTATGCTCGAAATTGAATGGGCAATGTGTCTTTTTGATTGACTTCTGTTGTCATTTCGAATGTATCCATATAAGCAAGGGGAGTAGCCCAGAAGTCTTGAAAAGAAATACTCGGTTAAAAGATGTACAAATCTTTGTTTAAATGTTGGACATGTCAATTAGATCCTTAGATCAAGGGTGTCAGACTCGGGTTTGTTCGTGGGCCGCAATAACGTCAACTCCATTTCATGTGGGCCGGAGCATTTTTGAAATCATATTTAGATTTTTTTTTTATAAATGGATTAAAAGAACTGGATTAAAAGCCCTGAATATTCAGTCTTTTATAGATCTAAAACAATGTTTATTTCAGCTTTTTTTATATATATTTTTAGATTTTACAAAATGATTTTTGAACTAAAAACAGAAAAAATTGATTAAAAAATGACAATTATTGATTTAAAAGGGGGAAAATCTGGAAATTTAATATACATCTATACTCTTCGTTTTAATTTGGATTTTTTTGTATTTTTATAAATGAATTAAAAGAACTGGATTAAAAGCCTTGAATATTCAGTTTTTATAGATCTAAAACAATGTTTATGTTAGCTTTTTTTATATATATTTTTAGATTTTACAAAATGATTTTTGAACTAAAAACAGAAAAAATGGATTAAAAAATGACAATTATTGATTTAAAAGGGGAAAAATCGGGAAATTTAATATACATCTATACTCTTCATTTTAATTTGAAATTTTATTTTATTTGTGTAAATTGATTAAAATAACTGGATTAAAAGCCCTGAATATTCAGTTTTTATAGATCTAAAACAATGTTTATTTGAGCTTTAAAAAATTTTTTTTTTAGATTTTACAAAATGTTTTTTGAACTAAAGACACAGAAAAAATGGATTAAAAAATGACAATGATTGATGTCAAAGGGGGAAAATCTGGAAATGTAATATACATCTATACTCTTCATTTGAATTTGATCCTAAAACAGAAAGTCGGCACTCATGATTGACTTTCCCGGGCCGCACAAAATGATGCAACGGGCCAGATTTGGCCCCCGGGCCGCCACTTTGACACCTGTGCTCCAATACGTAGTGTTAACGCCGACATTTAGCAAGAGTATAAGAAATGAGGAGCCGTTGATATTTGTCGTCTCCGGGGGAAGCCGTTGGAAAGGTCCATTCGGAGCCATCTCGATGGAAAGATCTTATTTTGGGAAAGTCGATTTGCGCTGCCGCGCCACAGTAAACGTTGCTGGCCGTTTAAATGCGGGACCGTTTCCTTAAAAGGCGAGGCCGATGGCGACACTGGGCCAGGCCAGCCTCGAACAGGAAGATATATTGCAATTGCAGCTTTCAATAGTGCTGCTTCATGTATTTATTTATGTTCTTTAAAAAATATATATACACAAAGTACCTATTTAAATGATGTCATCCAGTAGAAAGAAATTAACAACAATATTGAGATTAGATGACAAGGAATTTTTAAATGTGGAATTTTTAAGTTTCCGATGGCCAAAAGTGATGACTTGTCAGTTACAATTTTAAGGATATTTTTGGAAAATATATAAAAAAAATAACCACTTTTGGGAAGCTGAATTATTATTCACGCAGATCAAACGGTTAAATATATGAAGCGAGGAAGCCAAGCTGAGAGCGGACAGGATGAAATAAAATAAAAGTAAACTAACTATAATAATCATAATGATTACATCATAAAGCACATGTGTCAAAGTGGCGGCCCGGGGGCCAAATCTGACCCACCGCATCATTTTGTGTGGCCCGGGAAAGTCAATCATGAGTGCCGACTTTCTGTTTTAGGATCAAATTAAAATGAAGAGTATAGATGTATATTAAATGTCCTGATTTTCCCCCTTTTAAATCAATATTTTTAATCCATTTTTTCTGTGTTTTTAGTTCAAAAATCATTATGTAAAATCTAAAAATATATTAAAAAAGAGCTAAAATAAACATTATTTTAGTTCTATAAAAACGGAATATTCAAGGCTTTTAATCCAGTTCTTTTAATCCATTTATATTAAAAAAAAATCCAAATTAAAATGGAGTATAGATGTATATTAAATTTCCTGATTTTCCCCCTTTTAAATCAATCATTGTCATTTTTTAATCAATTTTTTCTGTGTTTTTAGTTCAAAAATCATTATGTAAAATCTAAAAATATATTTTAAAAGAGCTAAAATAATCATTGTTTTAGTTCTATAAAAACGGAATATTGAAGGCTTTTAATCCAGTTCTTTTAATCCATTTATTTAAAAAAAATTCTAAATATTACATCTAAAATCGTGAAATCCAGTTGACGTTAACACGGCCCGCGAACCAACCCGAGTCCGACACCCCTGTCGTAAAGCATTGCACACTGAAATAAAGGTTTATAATCAAAGCGATATTAAAGAAGAATTCAAATGTATTCAACTTTAAAGCTTAAAAACAACAGCGTAGTCAGGCAGTCATTATTTAGCGTACCACTAGAGGGAGACCATGCAACGATAGCATTACGATACATTGCTACGTAAAAAAAAAAATCAATGCATTTGACAAATAAACAGAATATTCCATTTAATCCCCTGTTTGCAGGGCACTTGTTTTCCTAACCAAGCATTTTAACATTTTAACTCCGGCGACAGTGTGTGTCAAGCCGAGTAAACTGTTTGGAATTTGTTTTATGGCGAGGAGTGGCCCTTCCCGGCCGGCCGGCCCCCCCAAAGTGACCATGTTTGGTCATGTCGAGGAAGCGGCCGTTACTTTTGGATGAATTGTAAACGCTTCTCGTTGCCTTATTTGTCGCCGATGTTTAGATTGAGAGCATTGAGAATGGCTCGACGAGAAATTCATTCATTCATTTTCTGATCTGCTTTATCCTCACGAGGGGCGCGGGGGGGGGGGGGGGTGCTGGAGCCCATACCAGCTGACTTTGGGCACCAGATGGGGGAGACACCCTGAATGTATGTATGTTAAATGTCTTGATTTCCCCCCTTTTTAATCAATAATTGTCATTTTTTTAATCCATTTTTCTGTGTTTTTAGTTCAAAAAGCATTTTGTAAAATCTAAAAATATATTTAAAAAAAGCTAAAATAAACATTGTTTTAGATCTATAAAAAAAACAGAATATTCAGGGCTTTTAATCCAGTTCTTTTAATCCATTTATTTAAAAAAAATCTAAATATTATATCTAAAATGGTCCGGCCCACGTAAAACCGAGTTGACACCCTGAATGGGTGACCAATGGCAGTGCACGAGGAGATAAACAACCAATCATAGCTAGGGGCAATTTAGCGTGTCCAATCCATTTTTTTGGACATGTGGGAGGAAAACGGGAGTACCCGGAGAAAACCCACGCAGAAGAACCAACCTGGGATCGAACCCAGGACCCCAGAAATGCGAGGCCGACATGCTAACGACTCAAGAGCCGAGACGCCCTTTTTGCTGTAAATGTGCTAAAATGAATGGCGCGCTAATTACAGACATTTAGCCCATTTTAAGTGCTAATGCAGGGGTAGGGAACCTATGGCTCGGGAGCCACATATGGCTCTTTTGATGGGTGCATAATGGCTCTCCGCTAACCTGTGAGGTAAACTATGGAAATTGCTGGTGAGAAAGCGCAGGAATAGGATCTTTACGTTGGTATTATAGCGTTGACACTACCTACAGCGCCTTATAATCATAATATTTTTTTCATTACGCTCTTCTGCATGGATATTCTCATTGATACTCATCGATTAGCAACAACGGAACAATGTTGTCCAAAGAATTCAGAGACTTTTTGTACTTTAAAAGTGGTGAAGTGACTAAAAAAAGGCACACATGTTCATGTATGTCGACTTTTAAATTCGGAGCATGGCTCTCAAAGATTAACATTTAAAAAGATATGAATTGTTTATGGCTCTCTCCATCAAAAAGGTTCCCGACCCCGGTGCTAAATGGCTAGTAATGAAGTTTGCGGCTCGTAGACGTGGAGATGAAACCCAATGGACGACGGCTTGGCCTCCGACAAGCGTTTACAATCCGTCCAAAAAAAAACAAGGCTAACCCAAAAGTACTCCCAACATCGTAGACTCGGAAACATTAAGTAGAGCAAGTGATGGCGTGAACGTTAGCGTAAAAAGTGAGTCGAAGGGAATGAGGAGGAGGAGGAGGAGGAAGAGGAGGAGGAGGCAGAAGGAGCAGCGTTGCCTTTTGTGGTAGTTCCAGTGGCTGCGAGAAGAAGGAGCAGGAATTCCTGCAGCTACTTCAGGCAGGCAGCCGGATGGATACAATCCAGGCTTGGTGGCCTTGACAAATGGCAAAAAAAAAGAAGAAGAAGAAGAAGAAGAAAAAAAACAGTGGGCAAGCCAATCGCTTGCCATTCTGAGAAAAAATGTCTTCATTCTTTCCGCTATTTTCCATAAAGCCATTCCTTATTGGAAAACACATGACATGACATACATTTCTAATTTGGATTTTTTTGTTTTGTTTAACACAGGGGTAAGGGAACCTATGGCTCGGGAGCCACATGTGGCTCTTTTGATGGGTGCATCTGGCTCTTTGCCAACCTGTGAGCTAAAATATGGAAATCGCTGGTGACCGAACTGAGATAATACATCTAGAACTGCTTTAATCTTCATTTTTTTGTAGTAGACTCTTCTGGAATGCATCCTCTCATTGATTAGCAAAAGCATAAGAATCTGTTAAAAAATATTCCTTTTTTTCCCACTTTAAAAGTGGTGAAATTACAAAAAAAAATGAAAAGGCACTTGTTTACCTGTATGTATTTTGACTTTTAAATTGGTAGTATGGCTCACAAGGAATAACATTGGAAAATAGGAATTGTTTGTGGCTCTCTTGGTCAAAAAGGTTCCCCCGACCCCTGGTTTAACAGAATGAATGCCATGGGGAAAGATGATTTAAAAGTAAATAACATTTTGGCCCGATTGCCGACAAAATGCTCCTCTTTGTGTTCTCTAGCCAGAAAGCAAATCTTGGGGCCATCATGGATGACGACTTTGAGCACCGCATGGAGCTGAGGAGACAGCGGAGGGAGCAGATGCGATTGGACGCCGAAAAGTATGCCTTTTTAGACTCCTCCCTCTTCCAGGTTTTGGCCAATCATGCATTTTGTCTGGATTTAAACCAGTCATTCATTCATTTTTTTAAGAACTTATCATCACAAGGGTCACGGGGGTGCTGGAGCCTGTCCCAGCTGACTTTTAGACACCACCCTGAAGGACACCCCCAATTGGTGAACGGCCAATCGCAGGGCACGAGGAGATAAAGGACAACCAATCATAGCTAGAGTTAAGGCAATTTCGAATGTTCAACCAGCTAGCCTAGCATGTTTTTGGGATGTGGTGAGGAAAGTAGAGTACCCGGAGAAAAGCCACACAAAAACTCAAAAAAGTGAGGACCCCCCCTGGGATCGAACCCTGGACCCCAGGTCCTGGGTTGAAATCCAGGTTGGTCCCGGTACTCCGTTTTCCCCCCACATCCCCAAAAACATGCATGCTAGGCTAATTGTATGCTAAATTTCCCCTAGCTATGATTGGTTATCCATCTCCTTGTGCCCTGCGATGGGTTGGCCACGCATTCGGGGTGTCCACCAACTTTGGCCCATAGTCAGCTAGGATAGGCTCCAGCACCCCCCCAGGAGATAAAACGGTTCAGACCAAGAAATGCACGTTTTGCCAGAATGGGTTACGCCAACGACGACGATGACGAGGCGGCTCGGGAGCAGAGGAGGCGCGCCAGGGAGGAAAGGAAGAAGACGCGAGAATCCCATGAGGTGGCCAACGGGGACGCCAACGGGGACGCCAACGACGGGTACGTGGGAAAGACAAAAAGCAAGCGTCGTGTGGTCAACACATAGCAGACTACGATACTTGTCGTCCGTCGCAGGGCGCCAGAAAGAGAGGCTTCCGTTTCCTTCTCCGTGGAGGCGGCGGCGGCGGCGGATGACGACCAGGCGTTGGAGGAACGCCTGGCCAAGAGGGAGGAGCGAAGGCAGAGGAGGATGCAGGAGGCCGTGGAGAGGCAGAAGGAACTGGACCCCAGCTTCGCCGCCAACGCCGACGGCGACGGGATGGACGAGTGGGCGGGGAAAGCGCCGGACGGCGACGGAGAGGGGCGGGGCCACAGAGCCGTTGGAGAAGAGGTGATTATTGATGCCGGAAGGAAGGAAGGAAGGAAGGAGAAAAAACTGCAAACAGGGGTTTGTTTTTCTTCAAGGTGACTCGTATGAAGATGAAAATCAAATTTCAGAAAAAAAAAACGGACTAACTAACTAACTTATATTAGAAAAAAAACGACCACGAAGCCAATCACTACTGTATTTTCCGGACTATAATTCTCACCCTTCTCACTAATACTCAAGTTATCTGAAAATCTATTGTGTTGACGGAGACCTATTTAGCCTCTTGTTTTCCATTTTACTATTGAGATTTAAGCATTTCGTGTTTCGTGGTTAAAGTAAAAAATGGCCCTCCCAAAAATGTAATTTACCGTATTTACTCGAGTATAAGCCACCTCGCGCATAAGCCACGCACTTAAAACTGCCTTAAAATCGTTGAATTTGACCATTTCTCGCGTATAAGCCGCCCCCTGATTCACAATTTTCACCCCCATATTCATGGTTTCACATAATAGGGAGTACAAATGTCTTATTTTGAAGGGAACATCTTTTTAAAAAAATCATCGCACGTGGTATTTCTGAGATCTTGTATGAAAGAAAAGCACATAATTAGGGTCAATTTCATAAAGAATTAATTCATCCAGTAATGGTTGTTTTCCTACTGCAAAACAGAAAATAACCAACAAATAGTAAATGTGACTTTGCCGACATCTACTGGTGAAAAAGAGTATAGCAATCCTTGTGCCCTTGATTCAGCCATCATTTTTTAAAATTATAAATACGGCTAATATGCGAGAAAATACGGTATATGTATATTTTCTCTAATTGTGTATTCTCTGGCAGGATAAGGCTGACGCCATGGAAGAGGGAGAAGCGACTCCTGGTGTCACTGAGGAAGAGAGAGAGGAGCAAATGATAAGGGAAGAAGAAGAAGAGGAGGAAGAGGAGGGAGAGGAGAAGGAGGAGGAGGAGGAGGTGCGAAGGCGGGAAGAATTGGAAGAAGAGCGGAGGGGACAAGAGGAGGTGGAGAGAAGAGAAGAGGAGGAGAGACAGGAAAGGGAAATGGAGGAGAGGAGGCGAAAGGAAGAGGAAGAGGAGAAGAGGAGGAGGCGAGAGGAGGAGCAAAGAGAAATGGAGGAGAGGAGGAGAGAAGAGGAAGAAAGAGAAATGGAGGGGAGGAGGAGAAAAGAAGAGGAGGAAAGAGAAATAGAGGAGGAGAGGAAGAAAAGGGAAGAGGAGGAGCAGGAGGAGCGCAAGGAGAAACGCAGAAAAGATGAGGAAGAGGCAAAAAAGAGAAAACGGGAGCAGGAGATGGAGGAGATGAAACGGAGAGAGGAGCAAGAAAGACAGGAAATGGAGAAGAAGAAGAAACAGAGAGAGGAGAGAGAAAAACGGGAGCTGGAGGAGAAAAAGAGGAAAGAGGAGCAAGAAAAGGAGAAGAAGGAGCAGGAAGAGGAGAAGAAGAAGAAAGAAGCGGAAGAAAAACGGAAAAAGGAAGCTGAGGAGAAGAAGAACAAATATGAGGTCAACTACATTTTTTTCTTCTTATGGAATTACATCTTTTAAAATATTTTTGTAACTATATTTGGATTTTTTTTTGTGCCCAAAGACGGGAGCAAGCACGCAGAACGGAGCGCTCAAGAAGCTAGCCAGGTAACAGCTAGGAGCTAGCTAGCGCTATCGTCAACATATTTGGGATTTTCACTTTTTTTAAATGTATTTTTTTTTAACTTTTGCCAGTTCAAAACAAAACGCTATATTTCCATTTGTTTAAGTCTGCTTGTGGACTTTGCGTTCAGGGAGGACGCTCCTCCCGGCGACGCCGGCGGCGGCGGCGAGGAGCGCCAGGAGGCCGAGCGCAAGCTAGAGGAGCTCCGGCGCCGGCGCCACGACGCCGAGAGCGAGGAGGCGCAGGAGATGAAGCGCAAGCAGCACCGCGCCGAGGCCGAGCTGGAGGAGCTCAAGAGGAAGAGGGAGGAGAGGAAGAAGATCCTCGGACAGGAGGAGGAGCGCCGGACGCGAGAGCTGGAGGACAAGAAGAACCGAGAACAGGTGAGCCACGAAGGTACACGGTCGATTGGTCGCCGGTCTTTTGGTCCCCGATCTTTTGGTTCCCGGTCTTTTGGTCGCCCGGAAGGTAAGTGATCATTACCATTTAAATGGTTGCTGAAATTCCCTAAATACAAACTGCAAACGACTATTTAGTCCTACTTAATGCCCTAGTCATTATTAGGTTAAAGAAAAGCTCCAAATTTCCCGGACTTTGATTGTTTTTTGTTGGAGAACTAGCTAAGAACCTGACTGAACTGACGTCGCTTCTTAAAGGGACAGCAACGCATGTACATACAAACTCTTATACGTCGGCTCAGTGAAACTGCTCATGGCCATTGTTGCCTTTTATTCATGCGTAGACCGTCTTGTGTTACCTTGTTTTGTCGCCGGTCCTTTGGTCGCCCGTTGTTTGGGTCCGGGCGACCAAAAGACCGCGACCAAAAGTCCGGCGACCAAAAGACCAGCGACCAAACAACCGCACACGGTGACTGACGCCTCCCGCAGGAGGAGAGGAAGCGCATGAGGGAGGAGATCGAGAAGAGGAGAGCCCAGGCGGCCGAGAAGAAGAAGCAGGAGGAGGAGCCTCCAGAGCCCTCCTTCGCTATCATGGCGCCCAAAGGCTCAGCCAAGGTCGCCCAGCTTTGATGTTTCTTTATCTCGTCTCATTTTCTCAACCGCTATATCCTCATGGCGGGGGTGCTGGAGCCTATCCCAGCTGTATAATATTTAGATTTTTTTTAAATAAATGGATTAAAAGAACTGGATTAAAAGCCCTGAATATTCCGTTTTTTATAGATCTAAAACAATGTTTATTTTAGCTTTTTTAAATATATTTTTAGATTTTACAAAATGCTTTTTGAACTAAAAACACAGTAAAATGGATTAAAAAATGACAATTATTGATTAAAAAGGGGGGAAATCAAGACATTTAATATACATCTATACTCTTGCATATTAAAGTGGAAAACAGAAAATATTTTCATATATTTTTAGATTTTTTTTAGATATAATATTTAGATTTTTTTTTATAAATAAATTCAAAGAACTGGATTAAAAGCCCTGAATATTCAGTTTTTTTATAGATTTAAAACAATGTTTATTTTAGCTTTTTTATATATATTTTTAGATTTTACAAAATGATTTTTGAACTAAAAACACAGAAAAATATGATTAAAACAATTCAGGTTGTCCTCCGCCTCGTGCAACTGGGCTAGGCTCCAGCACCCCCCGCGAGGATAAAGCGGTTCAGAAAATGAATGAATGAATGAATAAAAGCCAGAAATGAATCTAGAAGCACTCATTTTGTTGTTGTTGTTGTTGTTGTTGGACAGATTGGAGCCAAAGCGGAATTCCTGAGCAAATCAACTCAAAAAAGGTGACAATTTCATTTGGGATTTTGACTCCGCCCATAAAAATGTTTATAATAAGTGATTATTTTGTTGTTGTTATTGACATTTGGGGTCCAGCGCCAGAGCAACGCAGGCGCCCGTCGTCTCCAAGATCGGCAGCCGATTGGAGCAGTACGCTTCTGCCGTTCAGGTGACAAAAATGACTTCCACTTTTGATGTCATAATTCATAATTCTAGCAAATTGACACTTTTTTTTTTCCGATTGATTGAAGTCAGGTTTTGATCAAATTGACCATATGTGATAAAAATAACAACTAGAAATATTTCGCGTGTGCATGACGTTGACTTTAATTGTCAAAAATTGTGTTATCATCAAGTATACTTTCTACATTTCAAATTCAATTCAATTGAAAATATAAGAAATAGCACGTCTTTGTTCCCACAGGGGAACAAAGAGGTGAAATCCCCCAAGACGACGGTTCTGGCCGACATCCCATCAGGGGGCACGCGATCCATCAAGAGCATTTGGGAGAACGCCAAGCTCTCGGACAATCCCGCCAATAAGGTGCCAAGTTTTATTGCATTTTGTGATGCTTTGATTTCCTACAATTGGAGCGGCCATTTTTTTTAACCTTCTATCGGCAGTAATAACATGTTGCCTTTTCTTTCGACTCCTCCAGGACGCCGTGGTGTTCCACAAAAGAAACTCTGCGAGTCGGACGGAAAAGCCCACCACCCGTGTGGAGAAGACCCCGCCCGCCGCCTCCGAAGCGGCACCGGCGTTAGCGCCGGAGTCCGGGCAACCACGCGCCAATGTAAATATCCTCTCTCGCCGTCATATATACGGGACATGGCAAGTGCCCAAACTATTTTTGTATCTCTTAAAAAAAAAAAGAAAGAATAAGGCAACCCATCTTAAATCCTCCCATGAAGCCGAGTATTTTGAATGAATACATTTGAATGAGACGACTTTTGCCCAAAATTGGCAGTGATAGTCAATCTTCCCAATTGAAAATGATGTCTAGAGCTGTCAATGGCAGTGAATGAGTTAAGGCAGGGGTAGGGAACCTATGGCTCGGGAGCCACATGTGGCTCTTTTGATGGTTGCATATGGCTCTGAGCTAAAATATGGAAAGCGGTGGTGAGAGAGCCGAATCCCGAATGCACCAATGGGAACGTCACTTTCACTATTCATTGATTAGCAACAGCGTAACAATGTTGTCAAAAGAATTCAAAGACTTTTTGTACTTTAAAAGTGGTAAAATGACTAAAAAAATGGGCACATTTTCATGTATTTTGACTTTTAAATTGTGAGTATGGCTCTCAGGGGATAATATTTGAAAATAGTAATTGTTTATGGCTCTCTCTTTCAAAAAAGTTGATCAAAAGATATAGTATATGGCGCACCCGATTATAAGGCCTACTTGCTGTCATTTTTTGAGAAACTTGAAGTTTTGATGGCGCGCCTTATAGTGCAGAAATACGGTACTTTGAAAATTCTTTTCAATAAATATTTTTCTGGGGTTTGTTACAGGATACGAATAAGCAAAGCGACGTGGGTAACAAACGCAACATGTGGGAGACAAAGAAGAGCTCAACACCAGCCAAGGTCCAAAATTCATTATACATTAATGAACAAAAGTATATATATTTTTTTACCTAATTTACGGTCCCTGTCATGCTGTTACAGGTCTTGGTTGGGGTCAGAGGCAAGTTTGTCTAAAAGTAAGTTTTTATAATCACACTTATAATCCACAGAAAAAGTGTACTATTTATGTATTTTGAAATCAAAGTGAATGGTTTTATCAATTGAAATAATTGAATCAAATCATATGTCAAATGGCAGTCAATATTGCAATTGTAGTGAATGCTAGCATTTTACAGTCTTCCCTCGTTTATCGCGACTTCACTTATCGCAAATTCATTTTTTCGTGATTTTTTTCTGCTATTGATAATTTAAAAAATATATATTCTTTTTTTTAAGTTGATGAAAATGTGAAAATCATTCTTGCTATTAGGACTCAGCACTAAAGAAAAATAAAGTTATAATAGGGATGCCCCTACTTTGCGATTTTGCCAGTATGGCGGCCATGTTAGCTATAGATCACAGGTGTCAAAGTGCCGGCCCGGGGGCCAAATCTGGCCCACCGCATTATTTTGTGCGGCCCAAGAAAGTAAATCATGAGTGCCGACTTTCTGTTTTAGGATCAAATTAAAATGAAGAGTATAGATGTATATTACATCCTGATTTTCCCCCTTTTAAATCAATAATTGTAATTTTTTAAACCATTTTTTCTCTGTTCTTAGTTCAAAAATCCTTTTGTAAAATCTAAAAAAAAATATATATAAAAAAAGCTAAAACATTGTTTTAGATCTGTAAAAAATTGAATATTCAGGGCTTTTAATCCAGTTCTTTTAATCCATTTATTAAAATCTAAAATCTAAATATTAGATCTAAAATGGTCCAGCCTACATAAAATTGAGTTGACCTTAACACGGCCCACAAACCAACCCAAGTCTGACACCCTTGATTTAAAGTGCTAATGGCTAGCAACATTGCTACATTAAATTTCCTGATGTTCCCCCTTTTAAGTAAATAATTGTCATTTTTCAATCCATTTTTTCTGTGTTTTTAGTTCAAAAATCCTTTTGTAAAATCTAAAAATATATTTAAAAAAAGCTAAAATAAACATTGTTTTAGATCTATAAAAAACGGAATATTCAGGGCTTTTAATCCAGTTCTTTTAATCCATTTATTTAAAAAAAAATCTAAATATTATATCTAAAATGGTCCGGCCCACATAAAATCGAGTTGACGTTAATGCAGCCGGCGAACCAACCCGAGTCTGACACCCTTGCTCAACATTACCCGCAATATTCGAGTGATTCCAGTATGTCGTAACCCAACTAAATTTAAATACCGTGAACCTGCAACGAGCACGCGTATAACCTTTCACCTGAGAAGCACGTCTTGGGAGTGCGCGTCCTCTGAAAAGGCAGCCCACGCCTCTAAATTTAAAACAACCGGTCACCTTGACCTCATTTCCCGACAGTCGTACCGAGAAACAAGTCCACGTGACACGTTGTCACCCGTCGCAACCACCTGGGCCGTCGTTTACGCGTACCGTCCGTCGCTCGGTTTACTCGATGGTCACGAAGAAGGACGCTCGCTGGTTTCGCAACGGGCTACGACGCGCGGCTAACACGGTCAAATCCCCCCGAGGCTATTGGTTCATTCAATGGCGACGGATAGAACATTTTGCTCAAAAGTTGCATTTGGACGCCAGAGTCGTGTTCAAACGGTGTTCTCGTTTGGAAATAGAAGGCGGAGGGAGGACCGAAGGAAAGGGCAGATGACAACGTGACACCTTTTTCACACAATGCGACTGTCGGCATGAAAGAAAACAGATGGCGACTCCAGCGTGACCCCCTTCTTTTTAATAAAACTTTTTACAATCACTTATTTTTGTGTGCACTTGGTGCTGACGCTTTAAATCTCACTCGACTTGTGTCATGACTATAACCAACGGCATTTGAGTCAAAAATTCGAAAATTACGAACATTTTTCGACTTAAACGCAATTTGCAGACATGTTCGTATGTACCGTTGTTCGTAAGTTGAATGTTCGTAAGTAGGGGAGCGTCTGTATATATATATATATGTATGTGTATGTATATATGTGTATGTATATATTTTGGCAACACGCTTATTTATTTATATATTTATTCATGTATTTATTTATTAACTTACTAACTAATTGCACAGCAATAGGAGCGCCACATCGAGCACCGAATCATATTTTATTCTAATTAGACCTTTAAATGTCATTATACTTGTATAATGACAATAAAAGCAATCCATTCGATTCAATTAAATGTATGCATGCATACTCCGATTGATTAGCAACAGTGTGACAATGTTGTTAGAAGAATTCCTAGTTTTTCTACTTTAAAAGAGGTGAAATGAATAAAAAAAAATTATGTATATATTTTTTAAATTGTCACTACGGCTCTCAAGAAATAACATTTGAAAATAGGATTTTTTAGGTCAAATAGCTTGCCGACTCTGGGTATAGATAGTATGGTTTTGAGCGGATTTGTGTTTGGCGCTGTGTTGTGCATTAGTATTGTTTGACAAAAAAGAGGAGGAGTCTAACCTTTGTTTGTCATTGTTTTGATTGTGTCTAGCATCCCACAAATATTTTCTGTGCCTGCCTGCCTTCCTTCCTTCCTTCCTTCAAGCATGACGCCGTGAAGAATTCCTTGACCAGAATGAGCTGTGCCTTAAGCCCTGAAGAATACAAAAAGTTAAATATATATATAAAAAAAAGCATTTGTCTTGCACGTATGATTAATCAACACAAATCTTGTTTGTCAGTGTATGGAAATGTTTCTTCTTTTTTGAGCTTTTTGTGATTTGCTGTCCAATACACTCCATTTAATCAAGTTTTATTATGCACACAAGAGGCCCAATTATAACAAAAAAAAATTCATTCTCATTCTGATTTCATAAATATGGTGATTGATGAATAACAAAAGAAAAAAGAAAAGAAAGGCTATATTTTTTCTTTCCGATTGGCTTAAGAGGTTGATTTTTTTCCCTCCTGTTTCTGATTAAAATAAATCATGATTGCTTTAGTATGAATGTAAAAAAAGGGGTAAAGTGGTGAAGAACATTGAAATTTCTTGACATTTTTACAAAAAAAATTATGCTCGAATGCGTATTTCTATTATTTGGGGATTGAAATTGATTAAATCAATCGTATATTTGTGGTTTGTGTTGCTAGGAAGAATCTAGAACCAAAATAACGGAAGACCAAACTTCAAATTTCATGTTTAACTGAATGTAAGCTAAAAATGGATGTAAAAATGTTTACACATTCCTGTTCAAATAAGGAGTTAAAAAATACACTAAGATTACACATTTAAAAACATTTTGTGTTTTCATTGCTACTTAAACAGAAGTGTGTCATCTTTTTATATGAACTATTTTTAATCTTGTGTTTACAGTAATGCTACTTTTTATCGATGGCGATAGAAAAGAAGGAAGAAATAAACGAGGATGGATATTGCGTACAGTTAAAAAGGATTTTGGGTGAGGAAAATATGCCTATATTCCTAAATAATATTTCAATTGTATGAGGTTATTATTGATATTTTTTATGTGTCGCAGCTGTAGCTGCAGTAGAGGTTTTATAGCCATAAAATAGTTTTTTGAGGGTTGGATTGATTCCGATAGCTGAAGGCGTCACTAGAAAATGCACGGACAGCCGCCTTTATTTAGGTGAAAATACCCGTGGACATGTGGACATCACCTGGTCTTCGAATTTTCTTGGATGAAGTTTCGTTTTGTTTTCAGCAATTAAAAAGAAAATGGAGGGTGTGGTCTCCTTTTCTTTTGGCGTGAGACGGCGGATGGGCCAAGGGTTAGTTCCCTCCCACTTGCTCTCCTTGGAGAAGAGCAGTCATTGGGTGCTCTCGGCGTCACGTGACCACCGGGGAAGGGCCCGAAGAGCGACGTGTATATTTAGGTTAATTATAATAAAAAAAAAACAATTAAAAAAAGAGGGGGTGCACACTTTGCTTGTTAAGATCAAGGAGGTGAAGTCAGCTACACGCTCGGTCTGCAGGTAAGGACTTTTTGGGGGAGAAATATATATATATATATATTTGAAATCTAGATTGAAATGGTTTTGTGATTAAAAAATAAGGTATTTTTTTCTGATTATTTTTGCATGACTATTAAATTCTGCAGATTTTTTATTTGACTATTAACTACATTTGGATGATGATTATTTTAGCATGACTATTACATTTGGATGATTTTTTATTTGTTGTATTCGTTGTTAGAAATACTGCAACTACACATGTTTAGAAATGAATGGAAATCTGATGAAAATGAATAGTAAGTAGTAAATGATTTTAGTTAGACGTTATAAGTATTCATTTGCTTTTAATACAATTGCAAATATTGGCATAAGCCATGGATTTTAAATATTTGTAAAATGCTAACAACGTTGCTAGGTAATACAAAATGTATTTCAATAGGTTAAAAAAAAAATATCTGGAAAAAAAAACGCTTAAGTAATACATATACAAAAAATATATTTTAATAGATTTAATAAAAAAACGCTAAATAAATTGTCCTTTTATTTCAATTCAAATCAATATTAATCCAATGCAATTAAATGTGATCATAAATCTTTGCAAAATATACAAAGAAATATAGTACACAAAGGGAAAGAGTCACATGACGTAGCTTGTAGCGTGAGCTAAAAGTGGACCATCTCTTTTTAAACGGTGCCAACGCGTCACTATGTTGTTTATTGATGGGGAATATTGTTTTCACAAATCACAGATTTATTTCAAGCGGGTGCCTCAAGAACAAAATGTCCGACACAGAGGAGGTCATGCACGAGGAAACTCAGTATGTCATCGCTATTATTCTTCTGTAGCACGCTAGCAGTTACAGTAAAAAGATCATAACTTATATTTCCTGTGATTTTTTTTCCTGCAAAGGGAGGAGGAAGGTAAGAATGCATTCTTTGTCGCATTTCTGCCTTCATTTACCGTATTTTCTCGAATATTAGCCGCCTCCGCGTATAAGCCGGAGCCTTAAAATGGTTGAATTTGACAATTTCCCTCGTATAAGCCGCCCCCCGGTTCACAATTTTCACCTCCATATTCATGGTTTTAATAGGGAGTACAAATATGTTAATTTGAAGGGTAAAATCTGAAGAAAAATCATCGCACGGGTGTTGCCTGCACATAGACAAATTCAAAAAGGAAGTCATGTGAGCAGTACAAGCAGGAAGTGTGTCGATGGCGGCGCTCTGAGCGAACAATGGCAGGCACAAATGATTTTTTTCCCGTTTTATGGAAGATACGATCTATTTTTTTCTTGAATTTCATTAATAGAAGTCAAAATAAATGTTGTTAAGCATTTAATCTGTTTATCTTTTCTCTACGTTGACCGCATCGGCCACATTGTCTTGCGTTTTGGCCTTCCCTATTTTTCACCTTTCAGTTTTTGAGCGACAAATACGGCGAATATGAGCGGAAATACGGTATTTTTCATTTATAATACATTGGGGGGGATTATTTGGGGTTTGACGGAAATCCTATGCTGGAATATTAAAGCCATGTGAAAATCCTAATAATATGACTCATTTCTGTTTTCAAGATGAGTCAAAACCGAAGCCAAAGTAAGTGGATTGGTCGCAACGGCGTTCCTGCGTCCTCTCCCGCTCGCTACCATCCACCCTCTCCGTTCAATTCCACAGATTTATGTCAAACATCTCCGCCCAGAAGATCCCCGATGGCGACAAAGTGGATTTTGACGTGAGTTTGCGCCCCTGAAAAACAAAAGCGGGCTCACCCAGCGACCATTCTCCAACGTTGGCGAGTGCAGGACATCCACAGGAAGCGGCTGGACAAAGATCTGTCCGAGTTGCAGTCGCTCATCGAGGCTCACTTTGTCCAGAGGAAGAAGGAGGAAGAGGAACTGGTCGCCCTGGTCAACAGAATCGTGAGCCCAAGCGGCCAAAAATACGTCGACGAATCGTACGTTTTGTGACGGCTCGTTTGGAAACGCCATGTCTGAATGTCTCAAAAGGAGAAACGGCGTGCCGAGAGGGCGGAGCAGCATCGGATCCGGGCCGAGATGGAGAAGGAGCGGCAGGCCCGGCAGGCCGTAAGTGGACGGCGATTGGGGAAAAGTGGGCGGGACCGAAAACCTGAATGTATGGCGATTCCAGGAGGAGAAGGAGCGCAGGGAGCAGGAGGAGCAGAGAAAGAAGCACGATGATGACGCCAAGAAGAAGAAGGTCCTCACCAACATGACCCAGCAGTACGGCGCCGGGCAGAAGGTGGCTGAAAAATTTGAAACACTCGGGGCATGGATTTAGATGAACGTATTTGTACAAAACAATTCTTTTCCAATAGGTTATGCAAACCTATTTGTGCAAACTATTCATTTAAAATAGGCTAGTTTTTTTTTTGATCCAACTAACAGACAGTAGATCTTTATAGGGCACTCTGAGATTATTTTTTTTTTTAAAAGGTGGGGAGTGGTGGATAGCGCGTGTGCCTCACAGTTCTTGGGTTCTGGGTTCGAATCCAGTTCTTTCCACCTGTTTGGAGTTTGCACATCTCCTTGGGCCTGCATGGTTTTTTTTCCAGGTACTCCGGTTTCCTCCCACATTCCAAAAACTAGCATGCTAGGCTAGCTGGTTGAAGACTCTAAATTGCCCCTAGCTATGATTGGTTGTCCTTTGTCTCCTTATGCCCAACGATTGGTCACCAATTCAGGGTGACCCCTGTCTGGTGATCTAAGTCAGCTAGGCCTGTGTAGGTTTTCTCCGGGTACTCCGGTTTCCTCCCACATTCCAAAAACATGCATGCTAGGCTAACTGGTTGATCACTCTAAATTGTCCAACACTAGTTATGATTGGCTGTCCTTTGTCTCCTTGTGCCCAATGATTGGTCACCGATTCAGGGTCTCCCCCATCTGGTGCCCGAAGCCAGCTGGGCCTCCGCAGGTTTTCTCTGGGTACTCCGCTTTTCTCCCACATTCCAAAAACATGCATGCTAGGCTAGCTGGTTGAACACTCTAAATTGCCCCTAGCTATGAATGGTTGTCCATCTCCTCGTGCCCTACGATTGGTCACCAATTCAGGGTGTCCCCCATCTGGCGCCCGAAGACATCGGGGATTGGCTCCGGCACCCTCCGCGACCCTTAGCAGGACGGGGCGGTTTAGAAAATGAATGAAAGAATACTGAAGTGTTATTGGGGCCCATAACCACAGTGTATTCCTGTCTGTACTGAATGTTATCATTGTATTTATGACCGTATGTATTTCTAAACCGAATTTGGCATTCATGTGTGCAAAACAGAGCGAAAAGAAAGGCAAAAAGCAGACGGAAAGAGAGAAGAAGAAGAAGATTCTGGCCGAGCGCAGGAAGCCGCTCAACGTCGACCACTTGAATGACGACAAACTCAAGTATGGTGTTGAATTGGAGGAAATACGAATAAAGTTGAGTGGAAAGATGACGTGCAATGGGATGCTTTACGCGCAGGGAGAAGGCCAACGAGCTGTGGCAGTGGCTGATGCAACTGGAGACGGAGAAATACGACCTTAACGACAAATTCAAAAGGCAGAAGAGTGACGTGAGTCTCTTGATAAATTCAGTTTCTGGGAAAATAGTCGACAAAAAGATTTGGTGCAAATGGCTGTTCCATTCCATTTCGTACGAGAACATTTGTTCACGCTTGGTTTTGCTTGTGGTTTTGTCAGATCCACCTGCTCCTTGTCCGAGTGCAGGACCACCAAAGGTGAAGTTTGGCAAAACGCCGTCTTGATCGTGATTGGTCGTTCGGTGGTTTCATTTCACGCTGATTTTTTCCTTCTTTGTTTGTCATTTAGCACCAAGGGTCGTGGCAAGGGCAAGATGGCACCCCGGCTGAGGTAGACTGGAAGCCCCACCCAGACCAGGGGTCCAGATCTGCCTCGACTCATGCTTTTGATCAATAAACGGGCATCGAATCTGTGCGTGGCATTAGCTTTTGTTTCTGTGCCGACACGCGACACGGTGGCACTCACGCCAGCATTTATTACGGTCATGAAATGGGAAAAATGGGAATGATTTGTTGCTCGAGTGCAATATCATGTGCACGTGCATGCGTGGGAGTGAAATATGTCAATAAAATATAGTCTCATTTGAAAAATGGCCGTTTTTGGTGGGATTTTTTATTTCATTTCAAGATTTCTCGAGAAATAACGACTACAGTAATCCCTCAAACATCACGGTTCATGTAGACCAGATATAGCCGCGACCATCGAAAAACATTGTTATTTTTTTCAGTGCCGAGTCCTAGAGCAAGAGTTTATGCGCAAATTTTCACATTTTTATGAATTAAAAAAATAATAATTATTCAGTTTTCCAATTACGAGTTTCAGCGTGGATTTTCACATTTTTATGAACTTCAATTTTTTTTTATAAATATTTCAGTGCCCTAGCAGCAAGTGTTTTCCAACTACGAGTTTCAACGTGGATATTTTATTTTTTTATGAACTTTAAAAATAAATAAATAATAATTATGAGTTTCAGCGTGGATTTTCATATTTTTATGAACTTCAAAAAAATAATAATAATAATTTTTCAGTGCCCTAGCAGCAAGTGTTTTCCAATGACGAGTTTCAGCGTGGATTTTTAAAATTGTTATGAACTTTAAAAATAAATAAATAATAATTACGAGTTTCAGCGTGGATTTTCATATTTTTATGAACTTCAAAAAAAATAATAATAATTTTCAGTGCCCTAGCAGCAAAAGTGTTTTCCAATGACGAGTTTCAGCGTGGATTTTTTAAATTTGTATGAACTTAAAAAATAAATAAATAAAAATTTAATAATTAATAGCGAGAAAAAAAAAACATAACGTTGTGAATTTGCGATAATCAAAGGACTACTTATTATTTGACCAATGGCATCCCACAGGTAAAATTGGGAATCAAGGTTAGTATGAGTCATGCCGGTGACAACAAATGTTTGTTCTTTGTCATGTCTATTTTTAATATTGTTCCACAAAAAAAAAACATTTTCTCTGATGGATAATAACATCCTCATCCCTGCAGTTACAGTTTGGTACATAAGAAAAATAGAATATTCCTTCTCAAACGGGCATGTTTAGCGATTGAGAGAGGGGAAAAATGCGGGGGCGACTTCAGTTCAATCGGACTGTACATTGAGAACTATCATTTTTCATACATATGATAACCACTTGGTTTCCGTGTACCTGGGGGTGCTGGTACTTGTCGTTGGGCGTTGGAGGAAAATGAGCGGCCGGCTTCCTTCCTGAGATCACCACAAGTGCGTTTCCCGGATCTCTGCGATCACCTGGCTGGCTTTTTGCAGGGCCTACGGTAAATTAGTATGATAACAATATGTATTGTAATACTGCACATCTTGACACTACCATAACATTATTATTATATTTTTATGGCCAGAGATAACAATATTGTAATACTGTACATCTGGACACTACAATAACATTTGTATTATATTTTTATGGCCAGAATTTGTCATACACCGCTCATATTGTCAAATGAGATGTAACGTATTTCCGCACTATAAGGCGCAGCTTCAATGAATGCCTACCTTAAAAGTTGTTTCATATATAAAAGGTGCATCGGGTTATTAAACGCAGTAGTGAGTTGTGTTATATTCACTAGATTACAGGTGTCAAAGTGGTGGCCCGCAGGCCAAATTTGGCCCGCTGCCTCATTTTGTGCGGCCCGAGAAAGTAAATCATGAGTGTCGATATTCAGTTTTAGGATCAAATTCAAATGCAGATTAGAGATGTATCGGGAATATTTCTTGATTTCCCCCTTTTTAAGTCAATCATTGCATTTTTTTAATCCATTTTTTTTTATTTTTTGTTCAAAAAGCTGTTTTTTTAAATCTAAAAATAAATATGTTTTTTTCCACTTTGTTTTATGATAAAATTCAAATAAAAATGATAAATGTGTAGGGAATATTTCCCTTTGTTTCCCCTTTTTAAATCAATAATTGCAGAAGATTTCTACTCATTTGAATGTAAAAAAATTGATTTTTCCATCAGCACGATAAGAAAAGCTGTCAATTCATTCATCAATTAATTTTGGCGGCCTAGCTTGGTCTACCTTGAGCATGTCCGCCGCCTCGTTACGTCGCTGTGCCATATCCTCCGATTCCGTCAGCAGGTCGTCCAGCAGCACCGACTTGTACAGTTGGCCTACCAGCTCGCTTTGCAGACAGTCTTTCACATGGTTCACCAGGAAGTGCATCACCGCCTTCGGAACGCTGAGGTAGGACGGAGACATTGAAGAAACATCTATTTTCCGTAGGGCTTCTTTGGGGGCAAGCGTTCCCTTTCTTGGTAAAACATGGTCGGTCTTTGGGTATACCTATCCTGGATGTTTTTGCGCACGATAAGAAAATAGGACTTGATCAGCCTCTCGATGACTTCGCAGTCTCGCTGTTCCCGAGCGGAGAGCTTTCTGGACACCGGGACGGGCTGCAGGAGAACAGGAATGACGACTTTGGCGTGGACGACAACGTCTGCGTTTCCAATGTGTGCTTACCACATCGAGCAAATTGACAGCATGGCCCTTCTGGGGGCTGTTGAGAAGGGGGGTTTGAGGCCCTGTCCTGTCTCCCATGGCGCCATCCTCGCCTCTTTTCAGCATTCCTCTCCAGGTTCCCATCCCGCCGCTGTCCGTCTGATCGCTGGGAGATGCGCTCGGGGGCCCCACTGCTGCCACCTGCTGGCCGGAAGAGAGATCGACAGGGAAGAAGCAATCACATCAGGAGGCTTTGTGCATCACTGCCGCAAAAATCAATGTTGCATCATCGCGTTTGACTTTCTTTACACCACAGGTGTCAAAGTGGCGGCCCGGGGGCCAAATCTGGCCCGCCGCATCATTTTGTGCAACCCGAGTAGGTAAATGATGAGTGCCAACTTTCTGTTTTCGGATCAAATTCAAATGAAGATTATAGATGTATATTATATTTCCTGATTTTCCCGTTTTTAAATCAATAATAGCAATTTTTTTATCCTTTTTTTCTTTTGGTGTTTTTAGGTCAAAAAGCATTTTGTAAAATCTAAAAATAAATATATAATTTTTTTTTCGCTTTTCCAATTTAATATTGAATATAATTTTTAAAAAAATGTTTCCATTTGAAATGAAAAACAAATGATTATTAGATCTTTTCCCTTACTAAGAAAAAAAAGTTCAAATAAACAGTTTTATATCGATAAAAAACTCTATATTTAAGGCTTTTTGATCCAGTTCTTGTAATCCATTTATAAAAATAAAAAAATCTAAATATTATATCTAAAATGGTTTGGCCCACGTGAAATCGAGTTGATGTTATTGCGGCCCGCGAACAAACCCGAGTTTGACACGAACACCTTGCTTTACAGTTACACGAAGAAGTTACCTTGTCTCGTAGGACGGAAGAGGGCGAATCCCTCATTCTGTTGCGTCTCTGCTCCTGTGAAAACATGTTTACCGATATTACTGTTTTTTTTTCCCACACTGAACTTGCATTAGCACGACACACAATCCCTTCTGTGCAATATTTTAGAGTTTACCTTGCCAGGATGTGACTTTTTATATTTTTATATTACTTATGTTTTTACTGGGAAAACGCACTTGGTGGAGTAGCACCGCCAATTTTGTTATAAGCAGCTGTGTATGATGACAATAAAGGCTTTTTAAAATGTTTCCCATCCATAAGCAATTACAGGAAATGACTATAATTAAAACCCTCCACCTTCTTAAAATGCAATGAGAGGGATGGTGTTGTACCTCAATGTTATGGTTCATGAGGCCGCAGGCGTCAGCAAAGTCGGGGTGTTTGGTGTTGATGTAGGCCAGCTCGATCGCCACCAGGTTGTGAACCTAGACAAAAAAAAAACACATTACATTTTTAAATGCAGTCAAAACATTGTTCACGTTTACTCTGCACTTCTCCTACCATGTCATTGGTCACAGGCAGTCTCTTTCTCAACAGGCACGTGACCACTTCCACGATGGCGTCGTGAAGCTTGGGGAATCTCAGCAGCTCCTGTGAAGGGGAAAAAAAAAAAAGATTATAAACACTGACATTTACAAACCAAACAATCATGAGGAAATATTTCATGATGTAGGACAAAAATCCATATCTTACGTGCCTTTCCCACAAAATTCTATCCACATGTGCTTTTTTTGTCACCTGCGTGCTGTAGTTGCTGCAGTGTTGGATGATCCTCTGCATTTCCTCGTGAACCAGTTCCACGCAGCGTAGACTGGGCTCCTCTAGGCGCTTGACTTGTCTCTTGACCAACAACTCGAAGGAAATCTCAGGCACAAACAACGCGGGCCTCGGTCCCTGCAAACAACATTCCATTGTTCAGATTCATATTCGGCGCCACGAATCGTGAGCGGGCGTCGCGGCGACCCACCGTGGCGTTACGGATGGCGGTGAGAACATCGATGGTGGTCAGACCGCCCAGGGCATCCACCGACTCCAACGTGCGGCCGAAGGTCTCGTGGAATATGTAACAGATTCTGGCGCCGCCGCAGCTGAGGAGAAAGGAAAGCGGCGGGTTCCACAAGAGCTCATTTTCAGAGCGTTTTTCTGTTGTTCGGAGGCGGCGCCGGGACTCACAGCTCGGCGGTCTCGATGTACTTGGCCGTGCCCTCGATGGTGTGGCAATACTCGGCGGCAAATTTGGTGATGAGTTGCAGCAGGGTGGCGCTCTGGTCCTCCACCGGCTCGCCGTAGCTGTTGAGCAGCGACTGGTACTGAGCCGCCAACACGTTGATTCGGGTTTTCAGTTCCGGGAGACAATCTCGGATGTGGTGCATTAGCAATCTACACAAGAGGGAAACAATCTGCCCTTAAAATTATACATCTGATGAATGCATGTCATTTAAGTATGACGTATTCTCGTATTTTCTCGCATATACGCAGTATTTGTCGCTAAAAAAAATGACCGAAACAATTATTATTTATTATTTTAGCTTTTTTAAATATATTTTTAGATTTTACAAAATGATTTTTGAACTAAAAACACAGAAAAAATTGATTAAAAAATGACAATCATTGATTTAAAAGGCAGAAAATCTGGAAATGTAATATACATATATACTCTTCATTTTAATTTGATCCTAAAACAAAGTCGGCACTCATGATTTACTTTACCGGGCCAAACAAAATGATGCGGTGGGCCAGATTTGGCCCCCGGGCCGCCACTTTGACACGTACTGTATGTGATATGCTTTGGTAAAAGCACATTTGTGTGTTTATTGTTTTAATATTTAATGAGCCTAAAGCTTTGTATTCGGTTCCATAACTATGTTTGTATATTTGCAATCAAGCTAACTCAAGAGCACATAAAAGGATTATTATCAAACTTGCTGGATAGAAAAAGAGTTGATTAAATCTGGGGCTAATGAGGTCAAAAGCCAAAGATCAGAAAAGGAATGTCATGATAGCGCAGTACCCATGATACAGGTGAGAAAGGGTCGAAAAACAGAGGTCAAAAATACATATGACATTCTTTGAATGTGGCTGCTTTGGTGGAAATCTCCTCTCTCTTGATAAGTCCTTCTGGTATTTGACCACCTTCTCTTACCTGTTCAATGTCCTGGCCAAATATTTGGTTCCACTTCTGTTTGCTAGCGAGGGATACTTCTTTTGTAGGAAAGCATATTCATCCCGAATAGCATCCGCCACTGGTTTCTTCATGTTGATATCCAGCTGGCTCCTATTCACACAAAAATACATTAGCACGCCCGAATATCTAACATACGCTAACGGGCAGACCCCTCTTCACCTGTTGACAACTCCAATAATGCCAAGTTTAACTGGAATGACTCGGCCCATCAGAATATCCATGGCGTCCGTCCCGGCGTCCATCAAATCGAGCTTGGTGACTACCGCTAGCGTCCTCCTACCTGCACGAAGCGTGGAGGAAGCGATTACTCTAGCATCTGGCAAGTACCGCATATGTTCTCGCATATTAGCCGCCTCCGCGTAAAAGTCGCACCCTAAAAATTGCCTTAAAATCGTTGAATTTGACAATTTCTCTCGTATAAGCCGCCCCCTGATTCACCGTGACGGGACGTTTGGTCGCTGGACTTTTGGTCGCTAGACTTTTGGTCGCTGGACTTTTGGTCGCCGGACGTTTGGTCGCCGGACGTTTGGTCGCCGGACGTTTGGTCGCGGACGTTTGGTCGCCCGGACCCAAACAACCGGCGACCAAATGTCCGGCGACCAAACGTCTGGCGACCAAACAAGATAAAACAACACGGTCTACGCATGAATAAAAGCCAACAATGGCCCTGAGCAGTTTCAATGAGCCGACGTGTGAGTGTAGAAGAGTTTATGTACATGCATTGTCCCTTTAAGAAGCGACGTCAGTTCAGTCAGGGTCTTAACAAGTTCTCCAACAAAACACAATAAAAGTATGGGAAATTTTGAGCTTTTCTTAAGCCTAATAATTAATAGGGTATTAAGTATGACTAAATAATAATTTACAGTTTGTATTTAGGGAATTTGAGCAACAATTTTAAATAGTATTATCAATAACCTTCCGGGCGACCAAACGGACAAGTACCCTGATTCACAATGTTCATCTCCATATTAATGGTTTTAATAGGGAGTAAAAATATGTTACTTTGAAGGGTAAAATCTGAGGAAAAATCCTCGCACGTGCTATTTCTGAGATACTGTATGAATTAAAATTTCAAAAGGGTGTTGCCTGCACGTGGACAAATTCAAAAAGGAAGTCATGTGAGCAGTACGACCAGGAAGTGTGTTTGTAGCGGTCTAGTTTGTCATCCCTAAGTAAGATGGCGGGCACAAGTAAGTGAGTTTTTTCACGTTTAATGCAAGATACGTTTTTTTTTTGTTGAATTTCATTCATAGACGTCAAAATAAATTTTGTTCAGCGTTTTATCCGTTTATCTTTTCTCTATTTTGAAATAAATGACCGTATCGGCCGCATTGTCTTGCGTAATGGCGTTTGGTCTTTGTCACCTTGCAGTTTTGTGCATGTCAAGTCTAATTTGTGCGCATATAAGCCGTAACCTTGATTCAGTCATCAATTTTTGGAGCAACAAATACGGCAAATATGCGAGAAAATACAGTACTGTAAGCGGTGCGTTAAAAGGAAACACAATTGCGGAGCATTTATACCGTCAGGGTCAACTTCACGTGCCACCTTTAGGGCCTCGGACGTCGCCATGTCCGTGTTGGCAGCAGTCACAGCTAGGATGATGGAGTTGGGGTTGGAAATATACTTGACGATCAGTTCACGGATCTGAATCTCGATATCTTTGGGCTGGTCTCCCACCGGCACCTGCAGGTGAAAATCCCACGAACCGTGACGACACGAAAATGGGAGCTTACGTCCCGGGTCTGGACAGGTTCAATGTGCCTCACCTTTGTAATGCCAGGCAGGTCCACGAGTGTGAGGTTGACAACATTCGGTGAAAAGACTTTGAGGTGAATTGGTTCGTCACTGATACCCTGGGGACAAAAACAAAGTAGAAATGAGTGATTTGAAGGGAGACAAACCAGAAGCATCGTTTTGCTTGAATTTTCAGATTGAAAAGATAAAGGATTTCACAAAAATGAGTGAAATCTTTTTTTTTTCTGGGACAATACTGTTAAATATGTAGATGCCAGCTTAGTTTACAAAATCTTCCAACACAAAGCTCCTCCTCCACTGCAAGATTTTGTACAAAAAGATTCCAGGACATCAAGAATGGCTGGCTCTAGAGGTGACTGTGTACTTCCCTTCAAAAAGAGTGCTAAATTAGCCAAAGCACCTTCTCTCTTCATACCAGGAATTAAATACTAATTAACATATGTGAACTCCCGTTTCTGAACCTCTTGGGCAATCATCTTACAGCACAGTTGTCAGAGTGGTGGCCCAGGGGCCAAATCTGGCCCACCACATCATTTTGTGTGGCCCGAGAAAGTAAATCATGAGTGCTGACTTTCTGCTTTAGGATCAAATTCAAATAATTATAGATGTACATTACACTTCCTGATTTTCCCCTTTATAAAATCAAGCATTTTTTTAATACATTTTTTTTCTTTTGTGTTTTAAATTCAAAAAGCATTTCGTAAAATCTAAAAATAAATATACAAATATTTTCCGTTTTCCACTTTAATATTGAACATAATTTAAAAAAATATTTTGTTTCCATTTGAAATGAAAAACATGATTAAAAGAAATTTTCCATTACTAAGAAAAAAAAGCTCAAATAAACATTGATTTAGAACTAGAAAACTGACTATTTAGGGCTTTTGATCCAGTTCTTTTAATACAATGATTTTTTTTTTTAAATCTAAATATTAGATCTAAAATGGTCTGGCCCATATGAAATGGCGTTGACGTTAATGCGGCCCACGAACCAACCCAAGTTTGACAACCCTGTCTTACAGGCTGGAAGAAAATTGCCATCACAACGCTGTCTAAAACTGTGCTACGTGTGTGTGTGTGTCTAGTGTGTCATGGTTTATCTTGTACCTACACAAGGGACTAAAGATGGAAATTAGCCCTCAGCTCCAATATTACATATTTACATATACATGTTCATTAACATGAATATAAATATGTTCATTAATATGCGTTGTCCCTCATTAAATAAATCAAACTCAAACTCAATTAAGAATATCCCAAAACATTTCACTTATTTTGTTGGTAAAATGTTAAAAGATGACAGTTATACCTTGTTGATGCCTGACATTCTTTCCGTTTCTGCTTCAATTTCTTGACGGATCTCCTCAAAATTTGTATAGATCTTCAAGAAGAAGAAAAAAGAATACGTCAAACATATAATGACGGGTGATCAATAAGTGTGAGTCGAGACAGAATTCAATAAAATGTTACCTTATTTTTGGTGTGCAAAAACTTCCCCCATTCCTCACCATCAATGCCTGCACAGATTAATATAGATTAATATATAAGGCTTAAAATGGAATGCAACACCCTCCACAGTGAAAAAATGGAGGAAAAAAATAGAGGGGTAATCATTTTCCCAAATTTAGATGGAAATTGCGGAATTTTGGGGTGTTCAAAGTATGTTCAGGGCAAGTCTAATTTGTGCGCATAAGCTGGACCCTTGATTCTGTCATAATTTTTTTAGCGACAAACACGGCGTATATGCGACAAAATACGGTATTAAACCAAATGATGACCGCAGGGCCATTTGAGGATTGTCATCCAATTTTTTGGGGTTGCTACTCAATGATACTGGGACTCAAATAACTTGCCATTCTCCTCGTTGGTCTTCCGTCGGTCTTCAGAGTCGACATGGACGAGCTGGAAAATGAGCGGCCGGCGTGTGACGATGCCCGTGCCACGCGGTAGTACATCCCTGCCGACAAGGCTCTCTAAAACAGAACTCTTGCCACTGCTCTGTTAGAAAAACACAGACACATGAATGAAAAGTGACTCACTCCATGACTCACTTCAAATCACAAATTTAAAAAAGTGTGGCGTAGTTTTGTGATCACATGGCAAAAGGTATTTAAACCAGATTTCCCAAACATATCTATACTTGTATAATTGACTCGCTAATCTTTGAAACTCGACAGGATGAATCAACACACACAAAAAAAAAAATCCTGTAAAACTTTAACACCAAGCAATGCTAGCCAAAACGGCCGAGACAGTTTCATCCTATTAAGCTGGTTCACAGAAAGTAAACACATTTGGCAAAATCTGCCAACTTAAACCAATTAGCTAATAATGTTGTGTTGGCTTTTTGAACTGAGGCGCTGTTTTATGCCAAATATAAGAGGAGACTTCTAAATGAATCTTCTTATGTGCTATTGAATGCCATTTTTTCGTAAAAAGAAGCTGATTAGTATTACAAGGAAATGCAATATAGCTACTATAGGAATCACTACACGGTGTAATCTGTTTAAATGTACACACACAGTGACCACACGTGCAACATAGTCTGGATAATATCGTGGAAACATACTGTAATCTTTTTCCATCAGCTTCGATAAGCTAATTAGTCAACGCAAATGACAATTTACGATAGTACAAACCGTTAAAGCAGCATGGTTTATTACGTAGAATAAAAAGCATGAGACATTAATTTAACTTCAGTTTCACCTACAAGTTAAAAAGAACAGCATGGGCGTGCGGTGAAATAAACACTAAACTAAATTAGAATTTCTATAGTAAGGTTACTTTACCCTCATAGCAAGGTTAGAAGGCGATAATATAAAGCCGCAAGCAATAAACTCGGCATGAAGTTTTAACACTTGTTCACATGCTAACTAATTTGCTAGCCTCAAAATCCAAGTGAGGTTTCTTACCTGCGTGCCCACAACAACTATTTGCGGGAGGTGAATAACGTCGGCGCCCACCGTGTTAAAAACATCTTGCAATTTATTTATGACGGGTATGAGGGCCTCCATGAGCTCCAAAAGGGAACGGGAGCCGTCAGAAAAGGGGACACTTGACGGTTCTTCACAAAGTCATTCAATGTCCCGCGGGCGGCTAAGCTAGCGATTGACATCGCTTTCACTATGTTACTGCGCTGCACGTGATGCATTGTGGGAGTTGAAGTCCAGTAGGTGGTCATTCCAACTGGATTCACCTCAATTGAACTACATTTCCAGGAAGTGACGTCATCGCACATGGTACAGTAACCATGGCGGCGATCTAAATACTTTTATACCAGTCAATGGATCCCGTGTTACTGCGGTTATCATTATCTTTTTCTCCCCTAAAACGACGTGTATTTTTCAATTTTGTTAAGTTTTAAATCGTTTTTTAACGGATTTGCTAGTTTGTATTAGTTTACATTCCCTTGAGATTGTTCGTTCTTTTAATTAGTTTGTTTTTCGTGCTTAATGTGTGTGAGGTGAAGAATTATATTTATTTACCACAAAATAAAATCTAATTACCACATTTAAAATTAATGGAATGCAACTTACTCGTTCACAATTTCTTGACTTATTTTATTTTGATATTTAGCATCGCATGAACCATTTTGCAACACACACAAAAAATCTTATGTGTTAAACAAAATATAATAGCAATTGCATGAAGGGTTCAACAGGGCTAAAAACACATTTCGTTATGTTTCCTCAGATTTTTTAAGTAGCAGAGGCACATCTCAGAAAAAAAGGTAAGTGCTTGAATTTTATATTTTTCATCAAATAAAGAAATATATTGCACGCAACAGTGTAAAAGCCATCTACCACAAGCTTCAAATAGATGTTAGAAAAAATGGTTCTTTCTAAAATCATCTATACTCACTTGTTATTTTCAATGTGTACAAATGTCCAAAAAATCAGTTGTGACCAAATTCAAAAGTTTGAGTAATGACAAAACTCTTCCTTTAAGTTATCTAAAAGAAAGTTTGCACTACTTCATACATGACTTATTTAACAATTTTATAAGGGTTTGTCAAATAAAGCTTTGTCTAAGTTACATTCAACTTTTGATTGCAAATTTTATCACTGCAAACGCCACCTTTACCTGAAACTTTGGCGGAAACTTTCCACCTCTGAGTATACAAATGTATCTTTTCAGTTCATTAAAAAATAAAAAATAAATCTATTCTCTACCAGTACAGTTTATATTGCATCTAGGACAGGGTTGGGCAAACTTTTCGGCCCGGGGCCCACATTGACTTTAAACATTTGACAGACGGGCCGGGTCAGCACAAGATACGATACATATAAAAAAACTGTATCCGTTAACAGTAAATATGAAACAGAAACAGAAAAAAGGACTAAAGTATGAACATACTCATCACTCATCTGGGATTTATGGGGTGCTTTCTTGGTTTTCATCAGACTAAAGGTCTGTTCACACATATTTAGAGCCAAATAACACCAGAATCCTCTGTGCCATCTTCTGGATGTTTGGAAATTTGGCTGCACTTAATGAAGCCTAAAACTCAGAGACTTTCAGGGAGTTGAACTTGTCACATTGGAGATCAATCAGTTCCAACTGCAACTCTTGTGGAACCATTTCCGGGTCTTGTGAGAAAGGATATGACACCAGCTGTATTTTTTCACATGCGGGGGCCTCTTTTAACGCAACCAGTGTGGGGAAATGAGCAAATGACTAGTCTGATATTTGCTTGAAAAATAAAACCAGCTTGGTTTTGAAGGTGGAAGGTTTGCTTGCATTTCATGCACAAACTGTTTTTTCTCTTGTTGCTTCACATTCAGCTCATTCATGTGTGTCACGATGTCCACAGTAAAAGTGAAATGTTCACAAATGTGTCAGTATTCTCAAGGAGCTCCAATAACAAACTCATCTCCTGTTTGAACTCCCACATACATTTACATACTTTTACTAGACTAGTGCGCTACCTATCAGGGAAACGGGGGTATTGCAGGGAAATGAAAGAGGTCATTGATTTTTACTATCATTTGGACAACGTCGGCGGGCCGGATTAAAAAGCCGTAGTTTGCCCATGTCTGATCTAGGACGCAGTGCAGTCTGTGTAAGTGGTAACCATATTCCCTCTACGTTGCGTCACTGTTCTACAGTGCTGTTTGGAGGCCGTGCCGAAGACACCTTGCGTGTGCGCGGGGTGCCGGTGGAAGGCAAACATCTTCTCCACCTTGTCAAACACATCTCCAAAGACGGCCGAACCTTGAAATTGCCTTCCGTGTCGGCCATGGGATTCTCTTTCCGAATGTTGCCTGCGTCGAGCGTGTCTGCTGTTGTGGCCGTACGCGTCAAAGTCCTTCAAGATGTCCTCAAACTTGAAGCTGAAAGGTTGGTGCACATTTGCTCGTTTTTGCCTCCCACCTGTGAAATAAGAAGCGCCATCTCGCTCGTACTCGCGTCTTCTCGTTGTGTCAGATAATGTTTCGTAAGCTGCAATGAAATAAAAATTATTATATCAATTATTGCAGACGTACAGATTTCGTTTGTGTTGTGCGTATCAAATAATTGTTCGGTATTCTTCAGAATCATAACAAGCACTGATAAACAGGTTTTTCTAAATTTGTTTTTTTACTTTATTTTGACTGTAGTGGAGGTTGACTATTCATTCATAAGGAGTTTTAATGAAAAAATATGTTTGCAAAAATACTCACGTTCACATAATTCAATGCAATAGATTAATTTGCTTCTTTTCAGCAAGATTTCTATTAAAAATAAATTTGCATCGGCAACAAATATCTCCACAAAAATTGACAATTCAACTGTATTGTCTATGCCAAGGGTGTCAAACTCGGGTTGGTTCGCAGGCCACATTGACGTCAATGTTTTAGATCTAATATCTAGATTTTTTTTTGATTTTTCTAAATTGGATTAAAAGAACTGGATCAAAAGCCCTAAATAGTCAGTTTTTATAGATCTAAAACAATGCTAATTTGAGCTTTTTTTTCTTAGTAATGGAAATGTCTTTTAATCATGTTTTTTATAAGTGGAAAACGGAAAATATTTGTATATTTATTTTTAGATTTTACAAATTGCTTTTTGAACTAAAAACACAAAAGAAAAAAAAAGTATTAAAACAATTGCAATGATTGATTTTATAAAGGGGAAAATCAGGAAATGTAATGTACATCTATAATTATTTGAATTTGATCTATATAGTCCGTTTTTATAGATCTAAAGCAATGTTTATTTAAGCTTTTTTTTTCTTAGTATTGGAAAATGTCTTTTAATCATGTTTTTCATTTCAAATGGAAACAAAATATTTTTTTAAAGTGGAAAACGGAAAATATTTGTATATTTAAACTAAAAACACACAAAAAAATGGATTAAAAAATTGCAATGATTGATTTTATAAAGGGGAAAATCAGTAAATGTAATGTACATCTATAATTATTTGAATTTGATCCTAAAACAGAAAGTCAGCACTCATGATTTACTTTCTCGGGCTGCACAAAATGAGGCGGCGGGCCAGATTTGGCCCCCGGGCCGGCACTTTGACACCTGTGCTCTACACGATGTCAATATCCTCCTTCAAAACAATACATTTCGGTCCTCAAATCAAAGCAAGCCTGTTCGCAACGCTCTTAAAATACCATTAGAAAAACGTCAAAGTGATAGTAGTGGTAGTGAAAGCATGAATCGGATCCACTTGTACCTTCAGCAATTTCCCTAAATGTCACTTCAGCGTCGGGGTGGTTGTTCTTATCGGGATGGAACCTCATGGCAAGCCTGTGAAAAGCTTTTTTAATCTGACGCTCACTGGCGTCTTTGGGCACTCCCAATATGTCGTAGTAGTCCTTCTCGGCCAGAAGCAACTCTGCTATCACCAGGAGGCACACGGCCATCTTTAAAGCAGATTGAGCATTAGCCATGGCTCACCTGCCCTGCACACAAAACACATAAACAATAAGTCGAGTGTTTTAACTGGAAATTATAGACATAACTTGTGACTCGCGATGAATTACGTCGACTCCTACGTGGTTTACACGTGACGTCTCCTTCTCACCTTTAATGGGCGCAAGTGGTAGCCGAGCTTCTAAAGTGCAGTTAATTTCCCACCGACGCTAAACATGACGATGCTAATAAGTGCTCGGAAAGAGCTCTGTTCACTATTTTATGATAAAAGTGATGATGTAGCGTCAAATGGGAGTGACAGGAGAAGGCTCCGTACCCATGGTTGCATTTCTTCTTCGGTTGCTACATTACAAGGATATTTTCGTTTACTTTTAATGGTGATTGAATGGCGTCTGGCATACAACGTATTTACACAGTATCGCCACCAACTGGTATGGAGTAGGGATTTGACTTCTTTTTTTACCGCAATGCACTTTTTGCGTGTCCTGAAATAACCATTTTGTGTTTTATCTATTTATTAAAAATAGCATATATCACTTATTGAATATTGAAAGATGTGTTTACTGTTTTACGCCAATCTCAATTCGATATATATTTTTAAATTGACATTAAGACATTGCTTTACTTTTTTTAGCGAATACTATATTTAATATATCTTTGGTATGTGTTTGTACACTAATATAAATATTCGGTTGCCTTTTTCCCTAATAACAACAAAGTCTAACCCCGACAAATGTGCTTGAATTATGACTACAGTTGTGTTCGTAGTTTCCGGGGGAGAAATCCAGCCAATCCACGTTTCCAATTTTAGGGGGTCAACGGCTAACCAACCAATAGCACGCTTCATCACATGTCACGTGTTTGTTGTTTTTCTTTTCGGGTCGACGTCATATCACTGGAAATCAGGCGTCAGCTCGCGACTCATTGACCGCACTTTTGTCATTTTCGAGGCTATGGTTGGGTGGTGCTCGATAAAGTGAACTTTAAACATTGCCGGCCACCTTGAGACGACGATATAAGCGCTGTGGTATGTTTTGCATTGTTTTGATTTCGTTTGTTGGTCCGGTTAGCTAGCGGCAGGGTCCATCTCACTCTAACCATTCCATAGCCATTTTTTTCCATTTTTCTGAATGAATTTGTTCTTATTTCCAATCTTAGTTCAATTATCATATTATTTATATGGATGTAACGATTGTTTGTCATTCACGTGATTTTTTTTCCCCCTAGGTTAACCATTACCATTGTCTTGTTGTTTAAGTCCCTCCCATTTTTTTGTTGTTCCTCACCAGGGTCTAATGGAAAGGAGTGTAGAGCTAAAATTTCATTGGATGAAATGAACACTTGGCACGGGAAAGGATGAGTCATAAATGGTGTCTCAGTTTCTGGCTGAAACGAAACAGAACGCCTTACCCATGGCGTTCTCGCAAATACACACCCTCACCTTTTTCCTTCTCAGGTACGCGACCCTCTTCATTCAATGTCCAGAACCCTCGCCACATCAATTCGGGCCACCTCAGCCGGAAACACGCCCTCCACCCGCGGCTCCATGCTCAGAAAGCCTGGCTTTACAGAACGAACCAGATCGCCAGGCAGAAACTCCACACGGGTGGCCTACGTTTGAACACGTCGGCATCGCGCTGGTCTACGGGAATCAGCCAACACATGTCTCGGGTAAAAAACACATTGGACACCGTTTCCAAAGCGGTGACGCGAACGGACCTTCTCTCCAAATTTTCCCGCCTCAAGACTAACGCGTTTGGAAAAAACGCGCCGTCGACACCGGAGTCAAAAGTTGTGGAAATCACTCCCGTTTCTTCCGAGCATCCCTTAAATGCATCACCTTGCTCTTCAAGCGCCACCACGACTTCATCTCCTCCACCTGATGACACCTCACAAGCTAGCATCGCTCCCACGGTGGTGACCGTAGGGGGAGTTCAGAAGGAAAAACGGGGTCGTGTCACCTCAACCGTCGAGCCGGACAAGCCCGACGAGTCATCGGCGGAGAGCGAGAATCTTCCTTCCGACGCCCTTTTCCACCCGAGCAAATTTTCCGTCAACCTGGACGAAACCTACAATTACCTCGCCCATCATATCAATTCCTATTTTGGCAGCAGTACGCATAAAACGGACGCGGAGAGCCGAGATGACGCTTCTCGGGCGCTACAAACGAGTAACCCGCTGGATAATAAGTTAGAAGCTCTTCCCGCATCCCCCAAGAAAGGCATCAGCCATTACTTGTCCTACTCGGCTCCCACGGTGCAAGCTTTTGTGGGGAGCTACATTGCTCCCCTGGTCCCCAAGTTCAGGACGGGTGAGAGCAAAAGCGCCAGCGATGATGTGGTGAAGACGGAGAATTCTGCGGTGAAGCAAATTGAGGCATCTGTCAGCAAAGAGCAGAAAGCGGTAGAAGAGAAAGCCAAGAAACTTCTGGTCCAAAGGGAAAAGGTATGTGCTACTAGCATACCTGTCCACCTGATTCCCTTATTAATTATTGCAATTTCCCTTATTAAGTGATTAAAAAAACACATATGTACTCACATAGGACGCAGGTAAAAGTCTCAAATTTTCTCCAAAGTGGACGGGGTGCCCAATCAGTCGGTGCACTCAATTCAAGATTCTGTAGATGTCGCTGTATGACGCTTTACAAAAAACACGCATGTATTTTCACGACTATATGCATACCTGTCAACCTCTGCCGATAACTGCCCTTATAAATGATTATGATTCCCCTTACAAACCCCCCAAAAACCTTACAAACACCGTACGACTCGTACGACAAATAACAACAAACAAATAAATTGAAAAATCAATAAATAAGTAGTCAATGACATAAGTAGGGAAGTGCACAAATACAGTAATCCCTCATTTATTGCGGTCTTTGTAGACCAGACATGGCCACGATAAACGAAAAACCACGAAGTAGGTCACCCCTATTAAATAAATAAATCTATATATATATATTTACTTCAGTGCTGAGTCCTTACATTTTTATGAACTTAAAAAAATATATATTATTTTTATTGTTTTTTTACTTCAGTGCTGAGTTCTAGTAGCAAGCGGAGGACAGGGGCGTGGCTTCTGCTTGCGAGTTTCAGCGTCGATTTTTATGAACTTAAGAAAAAAAATGTAATTAAAAAAAAATCACCCAGAAAAAAATCTGTGATATAGTGAAGCCGCGACAGTTGAAGCCGTGATATTCGAGGGATTACTGTAACAACAAATGTACTATACACACATGAAATAGGCTTATTTTGGGCCCCACATCTATTCCAATGACAATTTTCCAAATTTGAAATTGAGGGGCTCTTTCTTCTATTTTCTAAATATGATTGGCATTTTTCCATCTTCCAGATCATCGCCAGGGTGAGCGTGGACAACCGGACCCGGGCGCTGGTGCAAGCCCTCCGCAGGGCCACTGACGTCAGGGTCTACATCAGTCGAGTGGAGGACCTCAGCTACCATCTGCTGGAATTTCCCGAGACTTGTGGGATTGCAGTCAAGGTGACTGTTGGAGCGTGTTTGCTCTCCCACCAACAAATAATCACCCGATATGTTTTCCGTGTTGCGCTCGCTGTCCAGGAAAAGGTGATCCCGTGTCTGCTGCGTCTGCAACAAGCCAGCGACCCCGGACTGAGGGAAGCGGTCCGAGAAGCTCTGGCTCTGGTGGGTTACCACAAGCCCGTCAAAGGCCGCGGCATACGCATTCTGTCAATAGATGGCGGAGGCTTAAGGTAAGTCAACTTTTACTCTTCTTTTATTTAGGAAAACATTTACTTCTAGACATTTTAACTTGGGTTATTTCATGAACTCTTATTTTATATACACCTACTTAATAAACAGTGATATTGAACTAATATCCTCCTATATAGAATAGGCTATATGTATGTATATGTGTATATATATATGTATATTTATGTATATCTATACGTGTATGTATATGTATATATGCATATATATATATGTAAATGTGTGTGTATATTTATATGTATATGTAATTGTATATGTATGTATATGTATATTTATGTATATGTGTATATATATGTATGTGTATATATATGTACATCTATATACGTGTATTTATATGTATATATGCATATATATGTGTATATGTGTGTGTGTGTATATATATATATATATATATATATATATATATATATACACACATACATATACACATATATATATATATATGTGTGTATATGTATGTGTATATATATGTGTATGTATGTATATATATATATATATATATATATATATATATATATATATATAAAATGCCGCTTTAAACTAGTGTCTTTTTGTTATATTTACAATACAGCTTGTTACATCCTTTTATCCCCCTCCATGTATTAATAAACAGTGATATTGAATTAATATCCTCCTGTATAAAATATACTAAATAGATACACTGTTGCTTTAAACAGTATTTTTGTTGTTGTTATCTTTAAAGTACAGCTTGTCACGTCCTTTTTTCCCTTATATATTTTAATAAACAGTGAAGTAATATCTTCCTTTATAAAATAGGCTATATATATATATATATATATATATATATATATATATATATAAATATATATATATATATATATATATATATATATATATATATATATATATATATATATATATATAGCCTATATATATATATACTGTGGCTTTAAACTGTACATTGTTATCTTTACAGTACAGCTTGACACTGTTTATGTGCATTTGTAATGACTTTTTCAACCCCCCCTCCTCTCTATTATTGTACTTTCCAGGGGAGTTCTTGCCCTTCAGACTTTGCACAAGTTGGAATGTTTGACTGGCAAACCCATTCACAAACTCTTCGATTACATTTGTGGCGTCAGCACAGGTGCGTTCTATTTGTGGGCCAATGTTGTTGTCCCAAATAACATGGCAATTTAAATACGACCACGAAGGGGTGCTGTAAACAAGCAGAATATATTATGTGAATATATAACGAGATTAAAATTGAACTATAACAAGGTTAAAATCAAAACATGATGAACCTTAAATGCTACATTTTAAGATTCAAATTGTGTAACAGTCATTTTGTTGCTTATTTTCTTTTTGTTTAATTTCTAGGGCATCATCTAGGGCGATGCAAAGTATGCATGAGCATATTTTTTTTTAGTAAACCTGTGAGATTTAAGTCATATTTGGAGAAAAGTCATAAAATGATGCGATTAAAATCATAACATGACTTATTTTTTGCATCACTTCAACCGGAAGTTGTTCAAGGTCCGCAGACATCCACTTTTGGTGACATTAGTGTGAACAAATGACTTTTTGGAATCATTTTGGAGCTTTATGGGATTCCTGCTGATAAAACTTTGATGAGAATGACTATTGTTAATATAAGCATCATAGTTTTAAATGAAAAGATTTTCAGATTGAGATTTTTTCAATGCAAAAAAAGTGCCGCAGCTCAAAAACATCTGCTATAAACAACCCGTACACTTCATTCTCTTGAGTTCATCTTATTTGCCGGAGCAGCAGCATTTTTAATATTCAATTTATCCTCCAGATTGGCCTCTAATCACCAACACAAGCCTGCATGAGTTCCAAATATCCATCTGGCTCACAGCTGCTCTTTATTTATTTTTTGTTTTTTTTTAAATCACAAACAAATTTCAGTGCAATGTATACGTCCACACATGATCAGAAGGTGGAATAATTAATTGTTCTTATCTGCTTTTTCATGGAAGGTGCAATCCTGGGGTTCATGCTGGGAATTTTCCAGCTCCCGCCGGGCGACTGTGACGATCTTTACCGCAAGCTGGGCTCGGACGTTTTCAAGCAGAATGTCATCGTTGGCACGGTGAAGATGGGCTGGAGCCACGCCTTCTACGACAGCGAAGCTTGGGAGGCCATGCTCAAGTTAGTGCGCGCCGTCCGTCTTGATGGGAGGAGCTATGGGATCATTGTGGTCACCCTTTAGCAATTTGACTGTACGGTCGTACCTCTACTTACCAAATGAATTGGTTCCAGATTTTTTTTCCTAACTTGACATTTTCGTAAGTAGAAGTGTACTTTATATGTAAATGCTCTCATTCTTTCCACCGTCCTCACAAAACTACCAACTAAACCCCTTTAAAATGGGTCAATGTGTCACAATTTTGTATGAAAAATGTGAGGAAACACACAAAAATGCGAGAAAATTATAAGGAAATGATTTATGAATGTCTTAAAATGAATAAAACGTGAAACGCTGCCATTATTATGGGAAAAGTAATATTATATTATAATAATAATTGTCGGCAAGAGCTTGTTCTACCATTTTTGGGGGATTTTGTAACTTGGATCTTTTTCGTATCTCGAGTCCCTCATTTGCATATAAATGCCTTTTTGAATGCCTTTGAGGTTATACTTTATGAAATAATTTTGGAACTTTAATCACAGGTGACCCACTTTTACACTCGAGAGTTTTGGAATGATTTCTTCTGGAGGATTTTTAAAGTAAAACTACGCATGGAGGAAGTATAAGTTGGAAATTCTACTGCATTTGTATAATGCTCATAATTTTGTTTATTTTGCTGGACATAACACATGATAAAATTGATGCCGATATACCCAAAAAGTGTTTTTTTCACCCCCTCCTGTTACAGAGAGAAAATGGGTTCCCACCTCCTTGTCGAGACTTCCAGAAACCCGGATTGTCCAAAAGTGAGTTCTTGTCGTTCTTAACAAATTGGAGAAATCCTTATTAAACCGTGTCGTACATTGAAATGAGCTTTCATTTATTCTTACATGCGGCAATTTTTTTTAAACCTTTTCCTTGTGGATTATTCCGCTCCTCTCCACCAGGTGGCTGCAGTGAGCGCAATCGTAAACCGAGGCACCCCCCTGAAGGCCTACGTGTTCAGGAATTACAACCTGCTGCCGGGGGTGCGTTCCCACTACCTCGGGGGCTGTCAGCACCAGCTCTGGCAGGCCATCCGAGCCACCTCGGCGGCGCCCGGGTACTTCCAGGAGTTCCCCCTGGGGAGTGACCTCCATCAGGTCAGTCCGCAAACACGCTTCACGCTTCGCCGCCTAGTTTGATGGAGGCGAGCGTCGTCCGCCTCGGAGAGGAACGGCTTTGTTTTTCTTGGGTGTTGCAGATCTGCACTTGTATTCCTGTTACCGTTTAACGCAGGGGTGTCAAACTCATTTGGCATGGTGGGCCACATACGGCCTAGGGAGATGTCAAGTGGGCCGGACCATTAAAATGACACCATGCTCTGCTATAAATAACCAAAATATCATGTCTTTCCTTTGTTTTGGTGTAAAGAAGCACAAGAACATTAGGAAAATATTGAAATGGAATGAACTATCCTTTTACAAAACATTTCATGAAACACCTCATATTTCCTTAGACAAATGTGCAATTGACTTTTATCATTCACAAATATGCATTGCAACTGATCCCACTGATTGTACAAAGGCACAAAACTTTAATTGGTACTGAAAAATATAGTAATGCACTTTAAGATTAAATGAGACTTTTAAAGAAAGGAATTTTTAAACCACTTACACATACGCATATAAAATCTAAATGTAATCCCTGCGTGCACCTTACAAACTAAGGAGAGTGATTTGAAATGTGTAATGAAGAAAGTGTCTGTCTCAGTGATGCGGCTTGTCTTCTACTCTGATGGAAAGAGTGCGCCCCTTAGCGGATAATCCATGAATTGCAGCGAATTAAAAATATTAATTCCATGTCTTTTATGCATTTTTTTCCACTTTCAAATTATCCTGCGGGCCTGATCGAACCTCCTTGGGGGCCGGTTCCGGCCCGCGGGCCGTATGTTTGACACCCCTGGTTTAACGGATCGATATACATAATGCCACTCTGCGGGGTAATTGCTTAGTCAGAGAAGCGAAAAGTGCATGAGTAAGACACCTTAGTAAAGCCGGAACGTTGCGCTAACGGGAGACTGTTGTGCTGCTCCATCCGTTTGATGTCTTTTGATTTTGATGGCGTCGGGCGGAGACGTCAGCGTCTCCTTGGCTCGACTTTCAGGGAACAGATGTTCGGCGCACTCCATGAAATATTTCAATACATCAACGGGAATATTTCTGGTGCTTCTGAATTGAGTTGTGTAGGTGAAACGAGTAAAAAATAGTGGCGTGATGACAACACACCGTTCATTCATTTTCTGTACCGCGTTAAGTTAGAACACTGGTGTCAAAGTGGCGGCCCGGGGGCCAAATCTGGCCCGCTGCATCATTTTGTGCGGCCCGGGAAAGTAAATGATGAATGCCGACTTTCTGTTTTAGGATCAAATTCAAATGAAGATTATATAGATGTATATTACATTTCCTGATTTTCCCCTTTTTATAATCAATCATTGCAATATTTTCAATCCAATTTTTTTCTTTTGTGTTTTTAGTTCAAAAAGCATTTTGTAAAATCTAAAAATAAATATACAAATATTTTCCGTTTTCCACTTTAAAAAAATATTTTGTTTCCATTTGAAATAAAAAACATGATTAAAAGACATTTTCCAATACTAAGAAAAAAAAAAGCTAAAATAAACATTGCTTTAGATCTATAAAAACGGACTATTTAGGGCTTTTGATCCAGTTCATTTAATCCAATTAAAAATATATATATCTAGATATTAGATCTAAAATGGTCCGGCCCACATGAAATGGCGTTGGCGTTAATGCGGCCCGCGAACCAACCCAAGTTTGACACCCTTGGGTTAGAACTTTATTTCATCCCGTATGTGGGAGGATATCGGAGTCCCCGGAAGAAACCCACGCAGGCCCAGGGAGAACAAGGCAAACTAGACTGTAGAAGCTGGACAGGGTAGGTAGGGGCAATTGATGATCTTTTGGGCTGTGTATATCATCCTCTGCAGTCTTTTCCTGTCGACTTTTGTGCAGCTTAAGTGCCACACTGACACAGCAAAATGTACAAATCTACTGCTTGCCCCATAAAATGGTGACTTCTGGAGCACAAATGGAAAAGAATGGTTAGAACACAGCATTTTTTTGGGTGAGGACAGTCAAAACATTCCAGTTTTTTCAAGTTCACTTTAGTAGACTGTCATGGTATTTAAATGGCTGACTCCGGAAACATCCCGTGGAAAACTGGGGGGATCTGCATTACCCGGTAAAGTCGCCCAAATAGGAAATAGCGGCGTATAAATGTCACCACATCATGAATTTTGTACTCTGACAAACCCAAAGTCAAGTTTCGGGCGCAAAACGCCCACCGGTCGGAATGTATGCCAATGAAATGCGAGCGCGACGTGCCATCTTTCTGATGTCATCGTTCCCATCTGACAAGGGAGTCATCTCACAGTTTTCAACCCACATCCACAAAAGTCGTCCACTTCATTCAGGAGACGACAATTAGCCTTTTGTTAGCGTGGAAAGGGTTGTCCAAAAATGCGCCTGAAGAGATGAGGCAACGTTTCGTCTGATGCTCCTAGAAATGTTGGATTTCTTCTGCTGGCAGGGAATCACTGGGAGGATTTTTAGAACTGTAAGCATTGGCATTTTGGAGCAGAAAGGCTATTTGTCCAATTTGTCTCAAAGCCAGAGAAAAAGTTAAAGGCTTCCTGGCAGCGAATGACAAAGAAATGCACGATTTGAGAAGTTACGCAATAGACGTGACGGTCTCCGGGGAATGACGAGGGGCGGTCCTTGACTTTTTTCACGGTAACGCGCTCGTAACATAACATCAACAAACTTAAATGAACTTGGATGACAAAAAACAATCAAAGTCTGGTAAATTTGGAGCTTTTCTTTAGCCTAATAATGACTAGGGCATTAAGTATGACTAAATAGTCATTCGCAGTTTGTATTTAGGGAATTTCAGCAACCATTTAAATGGTAATTATCACTTACCTTATGGGCGACCAAAAGACCGGCGACAAAAAGATCGGGGACCAAAAGACCGGCGACCAATCGACCGTGTACCGGAAAAACAAAGGCAGGCTACTCCTAACAGTATTAATATGCACGTACGTCTTCCGCCTGGCAATTGGAGTGAAATTGCCCAGGAGACAGTGGAAATCAAAGTGATGTTTAGTGGTGTAAAGTCCACTAATTTGGACGTAACACCTCTAGGGAATCGAGTTGTAGCGCTAGCACGCCGGCCGGTGCTGATTCATTGCAGTTTATAATCGTCTAGCCGTGGGATTGCTGGGATACGGACTGTGTGGTCCTTCATTTGGCTGGGAAAGGACAGTCAATCTTAAATGCTCTCAATGTCCATCACCCCCAGATCAGTCTGGTCCAGTCTTTTGTCAGTCGGGGTGGGGCTGGGTCGAACCCCACGCTGACCTTTCGGACCCCGTGAGATCCAAAAGGGAAGGCAGAGAAAGCTTCAGTGTCATCAGATCATTTGCCGTGAAGACCCCTTGACCCGGATTGACTGACATTTTTGAAACGGCGCTTCCAACACTGACGACATTGTCGCACTTGTCTTTTTTTTTGCTAATCGGAAGGAGCTTCACGCTGTCTCGCCGTCTTCTGCGGTCCAACGGAGCGATGATTTACTTAATAAAAACGCACGATAAATGCCGTTTTCGCCACGAAGGGGTCCGATTTCGATAACGAGATTCCGCCGCCGGCGTAATTCTATTCGTTGAGGAATTGAATATTCATCCGATTGGGCATGGCGACGCCATCGGGACTTCTTGACGCTTCCTTGTCGGATGAGCGATTGTCGTGTTAGCAAAGGCCGCTATTAAAAGCGTGTCACGGTTCAGCTTCGACAAGATCGCCCGAGGCGATTTGGAATGACGACAGATGCGATTTGAACGCCACGCCAGATGCGTTTTAGCGGCGTAGACTTTTGTTTTATTGATTCCCCGAGTGGCGCTTGCATTTCTTGACTCAGGGACTTCACAAAAGGGGTTACGAACCTTGACTTATTGGATTTATTTGTTGCTAAATTATACCTGTTCAGGTCCAAAAATCCCAGAAACGGTCGCGTTTCTGTCTAGACCAGGGGTAGGGAACCTATGGCTCGGGAGCCACATGTGGCTCTTTTGATGGTTGCATATGGCTCTGAGCTAAAATATGGAAACCGGTGGTGAGAGAGCCGAGTCCCGAATGCACCAATAGGAACGTTACATCGGCACTGTGGCATTGACTTTTTTTTTCATTAGAGTCTTTTGCATCTATTCTCTCATTGTTACTCATTGATATTCATTGATTAGCAACAGCGTAACAATGTTGTCAAAAAAATTCAAAGACTTTTTGTACTTTAAAAGTGGTAAAATGACTAAAAAATTGGCACATTTTCATGTATTTTGACTTTTACATTGTGAGTATGGCTCTCAGGGAATAACATTTGAAAATAGTAATTAAACCCTTGGTATAGATGTATATTAAATTTCCTGATTTTCCCCCTTTTAAATCAATCATTGTCATTTTTAATCAATTTTTTCTGTGTGTTTAGTTCAAAAATCATTTTGTAAAATCTAAAAATATATTTTAAAAAAGCTAAAATAAACATTGTTTTAGATCTATAAAAAAACAGAATATTCAGGGCTTTTAATCCAGTTGTTTTAATCCATGTATAAACAAAATCTAAATATTATATCTAAAATGGTCCGGCCCACGTGAAATCAAGTTAAAGCGGCCCGCGAACCATGACCGTGAAAAATAACCACCAAGCCTCGAAAGGTCGGAAGAAACGTTCTTAATTAAAAGCCAACGAACGACACAGCTGGGCGAGCGAATGGCGTGTCGTCCAATTGGGGCTCACGGGGAGAATCTTGTCTTTAATAGGCTAACTGTCCTTGGACAAAGTGTGGAAAGAGAGAAGCCATAACGAGAGCCTCACAGTTAAAGTCAGTGAGTTTGAAAATGCACACACAGTGGAGCAAGAGATAAGAAAAAGTGCTGAGTTTCTCTTTGGCTTTTCTGCGTCTTCCAATACTTCTTCCCTCGTTTGGGATTAATGTCTAAATGTGCCAGCATCCCAAATGGCGCATCTTTGCCCAAGCAGTTCTTTCACTTTTACCGCTTACCATATTTTCTGGCATATACGTCATATTTGTCACTCAAAAAAATGGATGACCGAATCGAGGGTACGGCTTATATTCGCATAAATCAGACTTGACATGCACGAAACTGCATGGTGAAAAAAAGACGAAATAACACAAGACAATGCGACCGATATGGTCATTTATTTCAAAATAGAGAAAAGATTAACAAATAAAACACAAATCAAAATTAATTTTGACGTCTATGAAGGAAATTCAAGAAAAAAACAAACCATATCTTGCGTAAAATGTGAAAAAACTCACTTGTCTGCCATTGCTCGCTCAGGGCGCCGCCATCTTACCTTTGGATCACAAACTAGCCCACTACGGACACACTTCCTGGTTGTACTGCTCACATGACTTCCTTTTGAATTTGTCTACGTGCAGGAAACACCCTTTTGGAATGTGCAATTAATTTATTCAGTATATCAGAAATACCACATGCGATGATTCTTTTTCAAGATTTTCCCTTCAAAGTAACCCATTCGTACTCCCTATTAAAACCATGAAAATGGAGGTGAAAATTGTCAATCAGGGGGCGGCTTATACGAGGGAAATTCTCAAATTCAACCATTTTAAGGCAATTTCAAGGCTACGGCTTATACGCAGAGACGACTAATATCTGAGAAAATACGGTACATGTCAGCACGTGGTGTTGTTCTAAACGGGACTCTCGATTCACTTGCAGTACCACTTTCGACCTCCAAAAGCCTTTGAACCTTTGCCTTGCCGTCGGCCGTCATTACCCCGTGCGGCCCCCAGGGGGAATTGCCACGTACCAACTCCCCCGATAGTCCTTTGAATCCATGCGACATCTGCTCTGAGAGGCAAAAAAATGACATTATTATTTCCTGGAAGAGCATGAAGTTGCAATTTAATGTCACAGCCTTGTAAACAAGCCCCCACCCCATATACCTCGACCGTGCCCCCCCCTACTAACCCAACCAGGCGTCATTAATGAGGACTTGGCCCCGTGTTTTTGATCCAGCAGCAAAGCCCGCAGTCCCGTAGGCTCATGCCTATTCATCAATCCCCACCGTGTCCCCAGTCGTGGCACCCCCAATCCCCCCCAGATCCCCCCCGAATAGCCCTAGGTGGAATATGGATTCAAAGCAAAAGCACTGTTAGGCGGATGTTCGATTTCAAAAGCAGGCGGATGGAAGCTGAGAGCCGGAGAAGTCAAACAATTATATCATGGCGTGCTTTGTCATTTGTCGGAACGGCGCCGGAGCCTCATCGATTTTTTTTTTCATTTTGTTCACGTAGATCAAAACTGCCGAAGTCACTTTTGTCGTCGTTTCGCTTTCATCCGATGTGTCTTCCAATTAGGCTTTCAAAATGAATCGATGAATTCATTTTCGGCTTTTCCCATCGTGATAATCGATAGATCATTTTTGGACATTCATATTGGAATAAATATTCTTTTTGAGTTTCTAAATAGTCAATACAGTAATCCCTTGTTTTTCAAGGATAATGTAGACCAGACATGGCCGCGATAAACGAAAAACCGCGAAGTAGGGTCAGCCCAATTTTATATATATATATATATATATATAATATATGTATATATATACATATATATATAATATATATGTATATATATACATATATATATAATATATATTTATATATATATATATATATATATATATATATATATATATATATAATAATCGCGTTTTATTCTCTGGGGGCAATTTTTAATATATATTTTTTAAATTCATAAAAATGTGAAAATCCACACTTGCTACTAGTGCTTAGCACTGAAGAAAAAAAAAAATATATATATATATATAATATATATATTTATATATATATTATATATAATATATATATTTATATATATATTATATATAATATATATATTTATATATATATATTATATATAATATATATATTTTTTCTTCAGTGCTAAGTACTAGTAGCAAGTGTGGATTTTCACATTTTTATGAATTTAAAAAATATATATATTAAAAAAAAATACCCCCAGAGAATAAAACGCGATGTAGTGAATCCGCGATATTCGAGGGATTACTGTGTTGCGTTTTGAAAAATGTGTCTATTCACAGTGTAAAATAAAAGGAACAAGAGGAAACATTTTCGATATAATATTTAGATATTGTTTTAAAAAATGAAATGATGTGCTGGAAGTGCACCGGTTGTCATGTAGCATCTTGTTTGTCATGGTATTTGTGCGCATAGGATGGAGGTCTGCTCATCAACAACCCCACGGCTCTGGCCATCCACGAGAGCAAGTGTCTGTGGCCCAACGTGCCCCTGGACTGCGTGGTTTCCGTGGGCACGGGTCGCCTGGAGACGGCGGGCAAGGCCAGCAGCGGCACCTACACCAGTCTCAAAACCAAAATCACCAATGTCATCAGCAGCGCCACAGACACCGAGGGTAAGCTACCACGCTACCGTCACATTCGCTAAAACCTACAGAAAATACTACTCTAACGCTACTATTTTCCATTGTGTGCTAGCGTTCAAAACTAGCAGACCTCAGGCTAGATTGTGGATTTGTTTAAGATACACAATGAATGTTTAGTTTGACAGCAAACTTTCATTGCGAGTGGAATGCAACAGTTTGGAAACCTTTCTTTTTTTTTTTAACTAAGTCACCTGTGTCAAAGTGGCGGCTCGGGGGCCAAATCTGGCCCGCCGCATCATTTTGTGTGGCCCGGGAAAGTAAATCATGAGTGCCGACTTTCTGTTTTAGGATTAAATTAAAATGAAGAGTATAGATGTATATTAAATTTCCTGATTTTCCCCCTTTTAAATCAATCATTGTCATTTTTTAATCCATTTTTTTTTGTTTTTTATTCAAAAATCATTTTGTAAAATCAAAAAATATATTTAAAAAATCTAAAATAAACATAGTTTTAGATCTATAAAAACTGAATATTCAGGGCTTTTAATCCAGTTCTTTTAATCCATTTATATAAAAAAATAATCTAAATATTATATCTAAAATGGTCTGGCCCATTTTTTCTGTGTTTTTCGTTCAAAAATCATTTTGTAAAATCTAAAAATATATTTAAAAAAATCTCAAATAAACATTGTTTTAGATTTATAAAAAAAACGGAATATTCCGGGTTTTTAATCCAGTTCTTTTAATCCATTTATAAAAAAAAATCTAAATATTATATCTAAAATGGTCCGGCCTACATGAGATCTGGTCACCATGAATGTGGCCCCCCAACCACACTGGGTTTGACACCCCTGAACTAGGTCTACAATGTCTTCTGTGTCTGTCTTGCTACTGCAACCAACGAAATTTATCCCAATACGGGATGAAATCAAATTCTAATCTAATTTTCTAAGGAATTGACCAGATTATTTTCACTTTCAGTTTGTGAGAAGTGATTTTCTCATTCTAATACAGACATTTGCTGTTGTAGCTCATGAATCTTCCATGAAAAGCTCCAATTTTCACCTGCAAATTGATAAACCTGCAGCACGTCTCACAAAACGTGTGAGGAATCTCACATTGTGTGCAAAAAAAACAAAACCAGTTTGCACACGACTGCGCGGCGCCTCTATTTGTCGGCCTGTTTTGGCACATTTGGGTCAAAATCAATGCCAATTTTCTTTTAAAAATATGCCCGTCACAGCCATCCGTAAAGTACAACCCATCCTTTGAACCGCAGTAAAGTGAATAATAAGCGCTGTGTCTAGCGTGTATGAGCTTGCGTACATGTCAGGTGTGGCAAATGACAGAAAGATGATCTTTTTCAAGAACTTTGTGTCGTTTTTGGACACCACCAATTTGAAATATAATGACTTTGCGATGACCCTTATGTCCTCCTTTGACCCGACACCCCATTTTTTTATATCACATGGGTGTGGATTCCTCCTCAGTGTGTAAATTTTTTTCTGTGTGCGTGACCTAGATGTTCTTTCTCTACACTTGGTGGCGTGTATTTGGGATTAGCGCCTCTCCCCGGATCCGCTTTTTCAAAAAAAAAAAATATTTGTGAAAACAGCAGATTAAGTGTTGTTTATTACAGCCGCCTCACTCGATTCGACGCGGGGTTGACAAGCTTGCCGCACGATGTTTGTGGATCGTCGGCACTCCTCAGGGCATGCTGCAAATCTCACGGATGTAATGGTGTTTTTGATATTTGATTGCCAAGATAAATGCGTTGTGGCCAAAATGGACGGATTTCAAACTGTCAAATTCTGTTAAAATTGAAGTTTTCTAAGTGGCAGAGTCGTCCGTCAGAGGTAAACGCAACCAAATGTTTGGTTTAAATTTACGTCGCCATCACGTTCAGAAGATTTCGATTAGATTGATTGATTGAACTTTATTTTATCCCGTATTTGGGAAATTGGGCGGCCCGGTGGTGCGAGTGGTTACCGCGTTGGCTTCACAGCTCTGGGGTCCTGGGTTCAAATCCAGGTCATGTTCATCTGTGAGGAGTTTGCATGTTCTCCCCGGCCCCTATTATAGTTTTTTTTTAATTATATATTTTTTATTATTTTATTTAATTATTATTTTTATTATATATTTTTTATTATTTTATTTTATTATTTTTTTTATTTATTTTATTATATATTTTTTATTATTATTCTAAATTATATATTATTTATTATTTTATTTATTTATTATTATTATTTTTTATTTTTATTATATATATATTTTGTGGTTAATAAGTACTTAATCCAGGCTGATGAGTGGTTAGCATATCAGTCTCACAATTCTAGGGTCGAGGGTTCGATCCCAGGTGGGTCCTCAATGTGTGGAGTTTGCATGATCTCGCCTGGGTTGTGTGGGTTTTCTCCGGGGTACTCCGGTTTCCTCCCACATTCCAAAAACATGCATGGTAGGCTAATCGGACACTCTAAATTGCCCCTAGCTGTGATTGGCTGATTCAGGGTGTCCCCCGCCTCTGGCCCGGAGTGCTGGAATAGGCTCCAACACCCCCTGTGACCCTCATGAGGATAAAGCGGTTCAGAAAATGAAATGGCATGAAATGAGAGATTGGTTGAATTCCCTTGGTTGCAGTAGTAAGACCAGTAGCAAGCACAGACACAGCAGAAGACATTGTAGACCTAGTTAAAAAAAACTGGAGCCACACAAATGAAGTCCACCTTGTGCAGACTGAGACTGAGGTTCAATATGCACAATTATTAACAAAGTGCTCCCTTGTCGTTCCTTTCTAGAGGTCCACGCCATGCTGGATGGCTTCCTGCCGGCCGACGCCTACTTCCGCTTCAACCCTCACCTGAGCGAGGACATCTCCATCGACGACAACCGGCAGGAAAAGCTGAACCTGCTGCGAGCCGAGGGCCTGCGCTACCTGGACAGGAACGAGGAGAAGCTACGCAAGGCGGCGCGCATCCTGACCACGGAGAAGAGCTCCGCCCAGAGGTTTGCCGATTGGCTGGGGACACGGGCCCACATGTATGACTCCTTTAAGTTTTAGTCGTGAGAACCAGCACCTTTTCACCTGGCAAATGAAGAACATTTCCTTATTTCTGGCCTACCATCTCACAAATTACACCCGTGTTTCCCAACCACTCAGCCGCGAGATTAAAATTGAACTATTACAAGATTAAAATCAAAATATAATGAAGGTTAAATTATAGATCAGGGGTCGGGAACCTTTTTGACAGAGAGAGCCATAAACAATTCATATTTCTAATGTTATTTCTTTAGAGCCATTTTCGGAATTGAAAAGTAAAAATATATGAAAGTGTAATTTTTATTTTTTTTGTCATTTCATCACTTTTAACGTACAAAAAGTCTCTGATTTGAAAATTATGATTAAAATAGGGGTATAGGTAGTCTCGACACCGCAGTGACGCTCTTGTTAGTGCGTTCGGGACTCAGCTCTCTCACCAATGATTTCCATATTTGACCTCACAGGTTAGTGGAGAGCCATATGTACCCATGGAAAGAGCCACATATGGCTCCCGAGCCATAGGTTCCCTACCCCTGTTATAGATGATTCAAATTGTGAAACCGTCATTTTGTTGCTTATTTTTCTCTAACATGAACCGGAAGTTGTTTGGTTTCTAGGACATCAACTTTTGCCAACGTATTTTTGTTGTTGTTGCGTAATATTATGAGATTTAAGTCATACAATTATGTGATTCAAAACATGACATGACTTATTTATGCATCATTTCAACCAGCAGTTGTTGAAGGTCCGTAGACATCAACTTTTGGTGACATTAGTGTGAACAAATGACATTTTGGAATCATTTTGGAGCTTTATGGGATTCCTGTTGATAAAACTTTGATGAAAATGACTAATGATTAATTAGGCGACAGTTTTTAATCTAAAGATTTTCAGACTGAGATATTTTTCAATGCAAAAAGTGTACCGCGGCTCAAAAAAGTTTGGGAAACACTGTGATAGGGAGCATCCATGCATGAGTTTTACATACCTGTCAATCACTCCCCTTATTAATGATCGTAATTCCCCTTAGTGATAAAAAAACAAAAAGAACGTACAAAAGCAACGCGCCACATATTTACTCACATAGGGCGCAATTAAAAGTCAAATTTTCTCCAAAGTGGATGTGGTGCCCAATCAGTCGGTGCACTAAATAAAAGATTCTGTAGATGTCACTGTATGTTTTTGACTGTCTGGGTACATTGCTTGCTGACACGCTATATTTATATAGTGAAAAGGCGGATTGCATGTTTAAAGCATGACAATATTAGCAGTCAACGATGATGTTTTAATCTGCTACCAGTGACCGAGACGATCCAGATTAGAGCCCAAATGGGTAAAACCAGATCGCTTTTACACAAAAAAAATCATAATTAAGAAAATCCCGGTGCAAAAGTTGTACGCAATTTGAAATGATCTAAAAAAAAAAGTGTAAAATACAGGAAATACGCATAAGTTGACAGCTATGGTTTTCACTCACTTGTATTGAATCGGGTTTATTTCCGGTGCTGCTAAACTGGATGAAACCGGTTAAAACAAAGGGAGATTTTTTTTTTGTTTTAACTATTTTAACCAGTGAACCTTCTACCTAATGTTTTATCTTTATTTTAGCTTTAGATTTTTCTTTTACTGCTTTTTTGCCTCGCTTAAAGAGTGTTTTAACCCCTTTTTTTCAAGGAATACACATTAGAAGAAAAAATTTGGTGCAAAGAAGGAAAGAAAATAGTTTGTTTCCATAGAACTAGGTTAAGGTTACTATTAGTCTGTCTGGTAATCTACATTGAAGGGGGAAAAAAATCACTTTCAACACCAAATTTCTCAGGAAAATCATTTGATTGGTCCAATTCTCGCTATTTGCATCACACAACACTGTAATAAAATGTAAACACGGGTTGAAGGAACGTGTATAGAATGTATCGGGGGGAAAAACACTTATTTTGAGCAAGAAATATTACTGTAAGATGCACAAAATGCAGCTAATGTCATTGACGGTGGACGACAAATGATAACGGCTCGCCCAGAGTTATGTAAATACATATTTTGATTGACTTTTCCGATGCTTGAAAATGAAAATGCACATTTCAGCAGTTGTAAAGAACCACGACGTACCTCACAAATGTTACTTTTAGCCATTGTTTTAAGCTGTTTAAACTGTTTTATGGTGTCTTCTCGGGAAGACAAAGTGTAGAATTTTATCAGTGTTAAATTGTATTTGATTGAGGCATTTTAATGACATTTAAAAAAAAAAGCTTGATTTGGGTTTAATTATGATGCATGAAAGAGTGATTCTGCAGATTTAATTTTAGTCTGCAGAAGGTCCCCATCTTGTGGACTTCATGTTTGTTTAACTAGGTCTACAATGTCTTCTGTGTCTGTATTGCTACTGCAAATGAAATCATGTTGTAATCTAATCAAATATAATCTAATGTTGTGATTCTTCCTAATGAAAATAAGACATTTGATCAGTGAATTCTATCTCTGGATTTTTTTGTTTTCACATCAATTTTAAAAAAAAGCGTGATCATGTGTTTTAATAGAAAATGATATAAAATGGTAAATTACTACTGATGAACATTATGAGTTTTAATAAGTAAATAAGACTAGATACACAATTTAATCGGGAAAAAAAATCCTGTTTTGTGTCGTATTTTATATTTCTAAATGAATTAGATGACACCTCAAACCGCCGCAAAAAAAGAAAGAAAAAAAAGCCTGCTTGTTAGGACTTAATTAGTTCTGCTGCAAGCAACTGATACCATTGGATGATAAGAAATGAATTATACATTTGCCAAAATGACAAAGTGACAGTGTCCTTGATTGCCCCATTTTCTTCTATCATGTTTTTTTTCTTTCTGCTCCATAGATATGATTGACCGAAATAGTCTCAGTTTTTCTCTTTTTTGGAAATTGCACCCCTCGCGAACCTTGTGAGGATAAACGTGAATTAATGAATCAATGCTGTTGGCCATAACAATCTGGTCCCCGGGCTGGAGTTAATTTGGACATTGCTGCATAGCAATACAAATATATAATCAAAAAATAAATAATAAAAAATATATAATAAAAAAATAAATAGTAAAAAAATATATAATAAAAAAATAGAAAGTAAAAAAATATATAATAAAAAATAAAAATAAATAATACAAAAATATATAATTTTTTTTTTTTTAAATACAAAAAATACATAATAAAAAAATAAAAATAATAATGCAAAAAATATATAATTAAAAAATAATAATACAAAAAATATATAATAACAAATAAAATAAATAATACAAAAAATATATTATAAAAAAACATCGGTATACATAATATTGCCACTGCTATCTTTTTGTGGAACATTTGCATTTCCATTTCAACTACTAATTTAATTGTTAGAACAATCATTTGACGTTCCTCCTTGCAATAAATCCTCCATCACAATCCAACCATTAGTGCAATAAAGACGCTTTTTTTGGTCATTTTGATGTCGATATTTAATCCTGGAACTCAGCCAGCTGTTGTCTGTCTTTCTGTAATATACTTTTGCACCCCACCCCTAAAAAAAAGCGAGCTGCAAACTGCGCGCCCACGCGAGCGTGCGCGTGCGCGTGCAAGTGAGAGAGCCGAGGGTCGACGAGCGAGAGAGAGAGAGAGAGAACAGTCAGTGCAGGCACAGCCAGTACGCGGAAAGAACTCCATCCTGAGTCGAGACCAGGACCAGGACCAAGACCAAGACCAGGAGCCTGAGAACGCATCCTTCCCCGAGTGGACGCTCCCACGCCCGGGTGTGGACCTACGAAGACGAAACCCGGTAAGCCCGATCCATTTCACTCTCCATCTTTGCTTCTTTTTGTTAATTTTTATTTGATTTAAATATCATTGCTGTCTTAAAAAACAAAAAAAACAACACGTGGAAGCCTTTCGCTGTCAACTTGTTTTTTGTGCACGAGAGACGAAAGCAGCGTCAGCAAAAATGCCACCAAATGACGTGTTTTAATGCAATTGTACATGTATTTGTTTATTTTTTATTGATTCTGGCGCTGCTCGCGTTGCGTATTGTTTACATTGTTTACATTGTTTGCTGTCAGGTGGATTTATGGAGGAAAATGGGGTACATTTCGGGCGATTGCCGTGATTTTTGCGCTGGAGTGCAATTTCCACGCAGCTGTTGTTGCTCAAATGGGGCTACTTTACAACCCACAATAGTTGAAGGCGTTAGAAATGCACGATGTAGACCAGGACTGCCCAAATTCCGGTCTTGGTGGAGCCTCCATTCAGTCTTTTTTTTTTCAGCGTCTCGGTCTGCTGACACACCTGAATCCAATCATCCGGATTGTTATGTAGTTTCGGGACATTTTGTGAGTAGATGATTTCATTCAGGTGTGGAAGAGGAGGCACATTGAATTGTTTGAATTGGATTTTATTGTCATTATATACAATTATAATCATTTTAAAGCATCGACACGATGTGAACGATAACAACAAACAATAACAACAAACAAACAGAAAAAAAATCATTAAATAACAATTGGGGGACCCTGGAGGACTGGAGTTGGGCACCCCGGATGTAGACCATACCGCTGTTCATGAGTGGGAATAATCCGGGTTGCCACTAAACACTACTAATCACAAAGTGATTTTATTACGTTTAAATGTATCCAATAGGCAAACGAGTCATGGCGAACAAGTTAGACGGAAAGTGCCAACATTTTCAACTGCGAGAGTCAAAGAGCAGCCTCAAAAAATAATAATTGGCCAAATTATTTTTTTAAATAGAATGTATTATTTGGTTTTAATCGACCCTGAGTGTTTTAAGAGACAATAAAAATAAGAGAAGCATTAAACGTACACTGTAAATATGATAGGATTGGATAACAAGCAAAGAGACGCATTCATTTTGGCTCTCGAGCCGCATGCGGCACAGAGCTACATGTTAGCCGCCCCTGAAATAGCAACGTTTCTATGTCTCCACTACAAATTGTCTTTCTATGAAACATTAAAGGTACACAGTAAATATGATAACAAGCAAAGAGACGCATTCATTTTGGCTCTTGAGCCGCATGCAGCTCGAGAGCCACGTGTTCGCGGCCCCTGAAATAGCGACTAAAAATTGTCTATCTCTGTCTATCGACAAATAGTGACTGACGGAACGATGAAATGTGTTTTCAAGAGATGACATGAAGTAGAATTAACGTGTGAATACGCATATTGCAATATATCAAAGAATAATAGTTTTGTGTGGATTTAATTTACCAAAAAATGACGCCACTAAAGCAATTAGTCCACTATTTTTTTACATGTAGATTTATTGGCTCAGAATAGATCAATAATAAGAGAAACAATGAAAAATACATTGTAACACTGAATACAAAATAAACAGTTAAACGATGAAAATAAACGTAGCTTCGGGTATGGGCTTTTCTCCGGGTACTCCGGCTAGGCCACCCCGGAAGTGAGCATGTTCCATCAAATGAAAAGTGAAAATGTTCCCTGCTTGACTGCAGTTGGTTAGCGACCGGTTAAGGGTTTATCTATTTGGAATGACGTTAATGCATTCTATCGTCTTCCTAAACATATGTTTTTCTTCAACGAGAGAATATTTCAATGGCAATTTCGAGTGTCCAACCAGCTAGCCTAGCATGCATGTTTTGGGGGTATGGGAGGAAAGCAGTAGGACCGACCTGGGATTGAACCCAGGACCCCAGAACTGTGAGGCCGACGTTCTAACCGCCCTAGATTAAAAAAAAAAACAGTTTTTCGCCACAATTTTGTATTGACATTTTTGTACCTACTTCAATTCCATGAGTTAGCGCTCTCTCGCCATTTAGCTTTAGCATACGAGCTAACTAAAAACACCATCTTCACGTCGATGTATGTTTTGTATCTTCAGTTAATACAGTAATTCCTCATATCGTGGTTCATATTGTAGACCAAACATGGCCGTGATAATTGAAAAATCGCCAAGGGTTTTTACCCCCAAAGCGTAACGTGCGTTACATGCTGCAATTCTACGCGACGTTGCTCTGTGGTGTTACGGTAGAAAGGTAATCTGTTTATTTATACTCCCCCAAGTGCCTCCCAACTGTCATCGCCGAGAAATCCCACCTCGCCAAGCGCATTGTTTTGAGCATTAGCATTAGCATTAGCATCCTTCATCAACTCAAATTGTTTTGACAGACAATGGCCGTTTGAAAATGTTTCCTATAAAACATTTCGTCTGATATTCGTGGAATGCTTTACAGACAACAAATTCAACTTGCATCTTCATACCAGCACATGCTATTCAATGGAACTATCATTGCATCAATGCTACCTGTGCATTATCAATGCAATCCATCTTCGGTGATATTGATATCAATACATGAACATTCTCAACACTTAATATTTATTATATTGTCTTCTTTCTGTCTTCTCAAAGTAAACTCTAAACATTTCCAAGCAAACTACACGGCTGGTTGCGTATTCGCCGACATAGATGTTTGCAGTTGACAGTTGTTTTTTTAGCCCGTTGTCAACACAAGAGCCGCCACACACACACACACACACACACAAAACACACACTCATACACACACACTGAAATCCCTAAGCTGATTTTCTCATCCGCATTTTTAATTCCCCCTCATGTTCATATCAGCATTCGTGACAACTGCTTGTTTGCGCCGTTTGTTTGCTCGTCAATCTGATAAAAGACCCTTGCCACCGACTGCAAACCCCCCCACCCCCGGCCCCCCCTATCCGACCCCCCCTTGAGGTTCCCCAACAACACCCCGTTCCATTACAAAACAAGTGCACATTCTCAGCCCCTCACTTTCCCCTCTCCCTCCTCTTTATCCCTCTTGTCTGGTTGAAGCTTCAGTCAAAGGGGGTCCTCGCTGTCATGCAGCCCCCCATCCTCACACCCACACACACCCACACAGACCCCTTCCAGCTTTCACCCGCGTTCCCGCTCGTCAGCAGACACATGTACACACACACACATTGCACACTTTAGCTCCTCGCTGAAATAGAAACATTAACGCCAATGCTAACGACCCCCCCACCGGCCCCCCCAGGGCCCCCCGGCTCCATTGTTCCCGCTGCTCTCTCGACGTACTGACACACTTTCTAGTAATGTTTACGCACCCCAAACAGAAGACTGATAATCTGCGTAAGAAGATATAACGTTATCTAACCCCGTTACTATGGAGGCCCCATGTCTAACGGCACACTTGTTTGTTGAAGTGTTTTTTTCCCTGAGATTTATTTCTATATAATAGTTGTGGGAATAGAAATAGTTGGTTCCCCCTGCTCAATCAGTGGCAAACATCGGGTATTGTCAAGCGCCACACCTTGGGATTTGAGTTCATTTCATTCCTGGATGGATTCTGCTCGCGAGTTCTAACAAGATGCAAATCATATTTGCCGTTTGGAATGACGTTAATGCATTCTATCGTCTTCCTAAACGTATGTTTTTCTTCAACGAGAGAATATTTCAATGGCAATTTCGAGTGTTCAACCAGGTAGCCTAGCATGCATGTTTTGGGGGTATGGGAGGAAAGCAGTAGGATCGACCTGGGATCGAACCCAGGACCCCAGAACTGTGAGGCCGGCGGTCTAACCGCCCTAGATTAAAAAAAATAGTTTTTCGCCACAATTTTGTATTGACATTTTTGTACCTACTTCAATTCCATGAGTTAGCGCTCTCTCGCCATTTAGCTTTAGCATACGAGCTAACTAAATACACCATCTTCACGTCGATGTGTGTGTTGTATCTTCAGTTAATACAGTAATTCCTCATATCGTGGTTCATATTGTAGACCAAACATGGCCGTGATAATTGAAAAATCGCCAAGTAGGGTCACCCCTATTATAACGACTTTTTTAGTAGCAAGTGGCTTACCAGTTTCAGGGGATTTTTACATTTTTATGAATTAAATAAATAAAAAAATAAAATAAAAAATAAGCCGCCTTGTGGTGTATATATATGTATGTATATATATATATTTACATTTTTATGAACTTAAAAAAATATAATAATAAAATAAAAAAATAAGCTGTCTTGTGATGTGTGTATATATATATATAAATATATAAAAAAATATATACTATATATATACACATTTTTACATTTTCATGAACTTAAAAAATATATATTAATAAAATAAAATAAGCCACCTTGTGGTGTATATATGTATGTATGTATGTGTATATATATATATACACACATACATATGTATATATTTGTATATATATACATACACCACAAGGTGGCTTATTTTTTTATTTTTTTTTGTTTTAAGTTCATAAAAATGTAAAAATGTGTATATATTATATATATATATATATTTTTAAAATAAATAGCAGAAAAGAATCGCAATAAGTGAAGTCACGATAATCGAGGGAAGACTGTAATAGCATTTAAAAAGACATCTTTTTTTTTACTGTTGAGGATACGACGGATAAAAAGAGATGTCTCTGTACCCCCGCAGCCCCCAGCGTGACATTTGCATCTCATTTGGCCAACGTGGAAAACTGGGACGAGATAACGGCTCGCGGAGAAGCTGCCATTTTATAACTTTCACCCGCAACGGCGGCGTCCATTGACACCAGGCAGATTTGCATAACGGAGGGATTATCACCGCACGCTTTTGGGGTCATAGTGAACCGCCGTTCTGTCACCCCGGCGGTCTGAAACTAGTCCTCGCGGGGGCTGTGGGAAAAGCTTGGGTGTTGAAAGGGGAAAATGCCACCAATTTGTGCCCGTGGGTTGGCGGCGGCATTCCGACCGACGGTCATCGGCGGGCCGTCTGGGACAAAGTGTCTCACAGAAAAGGATGGCCACGTGTCACGGGTGCTGACGTGGAGGGTGCCGTTGCTGCGAGGAAGCGCTATGCCACACGGAGCTCGCTTATTTCATCCCGGACGTAAAAAAATGAATTGAATTTATTGTCATTATACAAGTAGCATGAGATTCAAAGCTTCATCGCAAAGTGCACAAATGGCAACAACAAACAAATGAATAGATAAATGATCAACAAATAATAATAAATAAATAATCAATAGATACGTTATAAATAAATACGTGGTTGACATAGATAAGTAGTCAACATCGATAAGTAGTCAACATATAGCTGGGCAGTCAACATAGATGGGTAGTCAACATAGATGGGTAGTCAACATGGATGGGTAGTCAACATGGATGGGTAGTCAACATGGATGGGTAGTCAACATGGATGGGTAGTCAACATGGATGGGTAGTCAACATAGATGGGTAGTCAACATAGATGGGTAGTCAACATAGATGGGTAGTCAACATAGATGGGTAGTCAACATAGATGGGTAGTCAACATAGATGGGTAGTCAACATAGATGGGTAGTCAACATAGATAACTAGTCAACATAGATGGGTAGTCAACATAGATAACTAGTCAACATAGATGGGTAGTCAACATAGATGGGTAGTCAACATAGATGGGTAGTCAACATAGATGGGTAGTCAACATAGATGGGTAGTCAACATAGATGGGTAGTCAACATAGATGGGTAGTCAACATAGATGGGTAGTCAACATAGATGAGTAGTCAGAATAGATAAATCATCATGGATTAGTCAGCATAGATAAGTAGTCAGCATAGATAGGTAGTCAACATAGATAGGTAGTCAACATAGCTAACTAGTCAACATAGCTAACCAGTCAACATAGCTAACCAGTCAACATAGCTAACCAGTCAACATAGCTAACCAGTCAACATAGCTAACCAGTCAACAGAGATAACTAGTCAACAGAGATAACTAGTCAACAGAGATAACTAGTCAACAGAGATAAGTAGTCAACACAAATAAGTAGGGCCAAATATATGTGGATATATCCTGCCGAATAGTGTAGTGGTACACTTGCCAGACTCGGGTGCAGGCAGGCGTGTGCTTAACTCCCGCGGGTGGCAGTATAATCGTGATCACGATTGGTTGTTGGCCTCTCCGTGAGCCCTACGGCCAACTGGCGACCCGAAGTCGGCTGGGATAGGCTCCGGCAACCCTGACGAAAGATGTATGAGGAATCTGGGTATGAAACTTGTATGCTGCGGGGCTTTTAGGTGGACACAACATGGGTCTCATGCCTCACAGATCTGGGGAAAAAGAACTCGTTTTCGGTTTGTTGAAGACAGGATTGTGTAAATGTCAAGGTGGTTGTTTTCCTTCTGCGTCTACCGTCAAATTCATAATATATCTCCACAAATTGATATACGGGTACAAGTCCTGAATGGACACGATCGACAGCAGCCGAGTTCTGTTCTGTTCTGTCAAGTCCAGGCTAAATCTCCAGGGACTGATGAGGAGGCCCATGTGGATTCATTAGTGTCACTAGTAGTCTCGGCGTTCCTTCCCAGTGGTCCGGTCACACGCGGCGTACCATCACCGGCCGGACCCTCGCGGCCAGCGTTCGGCGTTCTTGGGGGCTGATGAGGGCCTCATTATGGCGGTGCCGGAGGAAGAGAACCCCCCTCATTTGGTCCAATCTCCTTTCTTCACGCCTGCCTGAACACGGCTCGTCTGGTAGTTCGGACAAATCTGTACAGGGAACAGATGAGTACACGCAAGGAAGGACTAGCGCAGGGGTCGGGAACCTTTTTGACACAAAGAGCCATAAACAATTCCTATTTTCAAATCGTATTTCTTTGAGAGCCATACTCAGAATTTTAGTGTAAAAATGTGAAAATGAGAGGTGACTTTTTTGGGGTCATTTTACCACTTTTAAAGTACTAAATGAAGTAAAAATGTGAAAATGAGATGTGACTATTTGGGGTCATTTTACCACTTTTAAAGTACTAAATGAAGTAAAAATGTGAAAATGAGATGTGACTTTTTTGGGGTCATTTTACCACTTTTAAAGTACTAAATGAAGTAAAAATGAGATGTGACTTTTTGGGGGTCATTTTACCACTTTTAAAGTACTAAATGAAGTAAAAATGTGAAAATGAGATGTGACTTTTTTGGGGTCATTTTACCACTTTTAAAGTACTAAATGAAGTATTTTGACAGCACTGTTGGGCAGTTGCTAGCCAATGAAAATATGCATGCAGAAAAGTCTAATAAAAATATAATTTAAAAAAAAGATGATTAAAGTTAGAGGTACTGTCATAGTGCCGACATGACGCTCCTTTTGGTGAATTCGGGACTCGGCTCTGTCACCAGCGGTTTAAAAACATCTTTTACCTCACAGGTTAGCGAAGAGCCACATGCACCCATCAGAAGAGCCACATATGGCTCCCGAGCCATAGGTTCCCTACCCCTGGACTAGCGTGTTCGTTACGGTGAACGGGGGACGTGGTGGCGTGGTGGCGTGGTGGTTGCAGGCAGCCGGTGGGGGCCCTGAGGGGTTCACACTCGGTTACACATCAGGTCTAACGGGGATTGGCAACGCGTGGCAATTCTGTTTCTGCGCAGCTGCAACTGGTGATGTTTACATCCCGCGGTGGCGTTAGATTCGCGGCGACAGGTGAGGAGGCCCCAACACTGATTTCAGAAGATTGAGGTTTTTTTCGGAGGCGAAGGAATCCGCCGCCGGCCTCAATCTCGTCCTTTTGAAATCACGACAACCTTCGAATCTGGCTAAATGAGCTCTGATTGCTTTTCATTTCCGGAGAAACATGGCTGGGAAATGGGCTTTCGTCAATAGTTTGGACTCATCAATCACCGCCAAAGGCCAAAAACGTGATGTGGTTGATTAAGTAGAGCGCGGAGAAGACAGAATTGGAGGTTTTCTTTGTAACCTTGCCATCCAAAATCTTGGATTCGGATGAAAAATTATGCTCCGAGATTATTTTCAGGTATTAGGGTATGATGAAAGGGATTTCTGATACTTGTAATCTGTAGTCTTTTGTGTGCTGGCTTGCTCTGGTCATCTCAAATATACAAAGTAAGATTACCGTATTTTCTCGCATATCAGCGACTCCTCGTATTAGCCGTACCCTGCTGTAGAAATGTCTAAGACGACGATTAGCAGTGTTTTTTTTCTATCACTGATGATTGACCAAATTAAAGCATTTAAACAGAACCCATTGGTGTCTAGCCATGAATTTCCCTTTGCACATAGTCTGTAAAATGGGTGGGGCTTATCCGACATAATTTCCCACTCTGGAATTGTCGACAGTTAATCGTGGAGAAATGCTTACGCAGACAACAACAATAACAACAACAGAAATGCAAACACATGATTTGAACTTTAACCTACCGTATTTTCTCGCATATTAGCCGCCTCCGCATATAAGCCACAGCCTTAAAATTGCCTTAAAATGGTTGAATTTGACAATTTCCCTCGTATAAGACGCCCCCTGATTCACAATTTTCACCTCCATATTCATGGTTTTAATAGGGAGTACAAATGTGTTAAACTCTTACCGAATTCCGCAAATTAGCCGCCTCCGCGTATAAGCCGCACCCTTAAAATGGCCTCGAAATGGCTGAATTTGACAATTTCCCTCGTATAAGCCGCCCCCCGATTCACATTTTCACCTCCATATTCATGGTTTTATTTGGGAGTACAAATGTGTTACTTTGAAGGGAAAATCTGGTTCTACTGTAGAAATCCGGCAGCTCTTTTCCGGATTATAACGGCGGCCTGCCAAGAAAATTCGCCTGAGCTTTTGCGCTCGTACGGGCCTGTTTGTAAGCCTACATCCCGTCGGAATGGGAAGGCGTGGTGAGATAAGCGGCGAGGAGGCGTAGATCGACCGGTCGCCACGGAGCGACGAATGAATCGGATTGAAAAGTGGGTGACGTTTCGGAATGAAGTCGACATGGAAACACAAAGTGGCTTTTCCACGGTTCAGAAGGCTCGCTGACCTGAAGATCTTATTTAGGCCCCGCCTTCTAATGCCATCACCCCTCCCTTCGCCACCACGGCCTAGCCGAGGGTAAGACACCGTGTTAGCGGATCGGCAACCGCGAGTGAAGGGCCCTTAATCCCGGAGAGATGACAGCTTGGCTCGAGATGCCGGTGAAACCAATGGGCTTTTCTTTCCTTCTTTTTCATCCGACTCTAACACCCCCGGCCCATCGTACTCGCCGCCCCTCCTCAATCGCAGCCCCGGGAATCTTGGGAAAAAAATCCCCAGGGGTAGACAAAGGAACGGGACGGTAAACAAATCGCAGTCTAGATCGGCAAGACGCCATCGGGCAGGAGATAAATTGTCACGTCTCGCGGGTTATCAAAAGCGCCCCGTACAATGTCCGTGGTTTTGTTAGGGTAGGTCGCGTTGATGGGTAGGGAAATACATCATCTGTAGCGGATCATCTTTGGCGAGGCGTCGGGAATTTTCGTGTGCGGTCGATTGGTCGCCGTCTTTTGGTCGCCGGTCATTTGGTGGCGGTCTTTTGGTGGCGGTCTTTTGGTGGCGGTCTTTTGGTGGCGGTCTTTTGGTGGCGGTCTTTTGGTGGCAAGTTCTCCAACAACAAACAATAAAAGTCTGGGAAATTTGGAGCTTTTCTTTAGCCTAATAATTGCTAGGGCATTAAGTATGACTAAATAGTCATTCACAGTTTGTATTTAGGGAATTTGAGCAACAATTTAAATGGTAATTATCAATAACCTTCCGGGCGACCAAAAGATCAGCGACCAATCGACCGTGTACTGGAATTTTAGGGTCAATTGGAAAAATAGGAAAATCTTCTATACGGTGCTGCTTTCATTTTTTTTGATGGTTCTTGTAATGAGCTTAAAATTTCCAGATGGAAAATATCCATCCGTCCATCCAATTTCTAAAGCTTTCTCGTTATTGGCGTCACAAGTGATTTACAAATAATCCCGTTTAATTTTGGGACCGAGGCGGGAATATACTGGACTGCTTGTCAATCATTTCTGGGCACACTCAAGATTACGCTGAATTTGTAATATTTCTGGAATATGTGCATCCAGATTAAAAAGCTACACTCGCATGCGGAAAACATGCATACGAGATTGCTACCCACTTTGAACTCTGAAACCTGAGTCACACCAAACTGTGCAACTAATTCGATCTTTGAGATTGTTGATTTGAAATACAGTAATACATTGATTATCACTGTTAATGGGGGTCGGACCCCCCGTGAAAAGCCCAATAAAAAAAAATAAAAAATAAAAAAAAAATTAAAAGAAAAAAAAAAAAAAAATATATATATATATATATATATATATATATATATATATATATATATATATAAAATTCGAAAAAAAATGTATATTTTTTGTTTTTATTTAGTTATTTTGAAAAAAAATGTGTATATTTTTTTTCTTGCTTGGAATTTCACATTTTTATGAACTTAAAAAAATAAAAAAATAATAATAAAAATAAGCCGCCTGACTTTGTTGTGGGCAGACACGATCTCAATTCCTTCAGGTGGCGGTATGATCGGGTAGTGCCGATGGCCGTTTGTCTCTCTGTGTGCCCTACGACTGACTGGCGACCAGTCTAGGGTGTTGTCTGACTTTCACCCGAAGCTGGGCTCCAGCAACCCCTGCAACCATTTCGAGGATGGGCTTTATTAAAGATGAATGAATAAAAAAAATCCCCAGAAAAAATCAGCGATGTAGTGAAGAAGCGATAACTGAAGCATGAAGTAGCGAGGTGTCTCTGTAGTCCATTAAAGAAACTAGTGAATGCACTTTGGTATGACATAGACAATTTAGTTACCAAAAACATAATTGTTGTTCTTGTACAATCTAATATCACAATAGACGATGAACATAATTGCTCCCAACCACCAAGCAACTTTGCCCATGAATATGATTTATATTAAATAACAACATAAAAGTGTGTGTGCTCTGTGAATGGAGGTGTGTGTGTGTGTGTGTGTGTGTGTGTGTCTGTCACAGCCATTTTGGCTCAAATGCAAGCCATGAAAGAGCAATCAGCTTCATCTCCTGCAGGTCACTTTTCTGCCTGCTTCTTTAGGAATTGTCACCGAGTTCATTTCTGCCTGTGGACGAGAGCTTGGATGGGATTGGGCGGTTGCGGGATGGCTAAATGACAGCTTGATTTATTAGCATTCCCCTTCTCTGCCGATTCGCCGAGCAGTCACGTTGGCTTGGCTACGGCTCCCTTCACCGTGGCACCGACAGTCTACGTGTAGGCGACACCCTTTCCAGCCATCGATTGATGCAGTATCTCAGAAATAGCATTTGTGAGGATTTTTCTTCAGATTTTCCCTTCAAAGTAACACATTTGGACTCCCTATTAAAACCATGAATATGGAGGTGAACATTGCGAATCAAGGGGCGGCTTATACGAGGGAAATTGTGAAATTCAATGATTTTAAGGCCATTTCAAGGGTAGGGCTTATACGCGGAGGCGGCTAATACGCGAGAAAATACGGTACTAGGACGTTTGGTCCCCGGACGTTTGGTCGAACGGACGTTTGGTCGCTGGGTTGTTACTGTTGAAACCAGCTCTCAAAATTATAATCATTAGAGAGATAGAGAGAGTGAGTTTAATATCTAAATATCTAATATCAATATATCAACAGTAAACTCTCTGTCATAATTTGACAGCGAGCGAACCCGGTGACCAAACGTCCGGTCGACCAAACGTCCGGTCGACCAAACGTCCGGTCGACCAAACGTCCGGTCGACCAAACGTCCGGTCGACCAAACGTATTTCGACAAAACGTCCGGTCACGGAAAATACGGTAGGTTAAAGTTCATATCATGTGTTTGCGTGTTTTTGTTGTTGTCTACATGAGCATTTCTCCACGATTTCGACAATTCCAGAGTGGCAAATCATGTCGGATAAGCCCCACCCACTTTACAGACTACTATGTGCAAAGAAAAATTCATGGCAAGACATCAATGGGTTTTGTTTACATGCTTTAATTTGGTCAATCATCAGTGACGGGGAAAAAACACTGCTAATCGTCGTCTTAGACATTTCTACAGCAGAACGAGTTTTTCAACATTAGCTTGGGCAGACAATAGCGCCTTTGTCACTTTGGCTTCCGACGGTGAATGGTGTCCTTTTCATGGGTTTTGTGCTGGCACAAACTCAAAAGACTTCCAATGTGAAGTCGACCCGATGCTCCGGACTTCGGGGTTGGCTGATTCTGGGCGTCTCGGGGCAGAAAGGCACAAAGACCGCATCTCCTCATTCAGGTCTTTCAATCTCCTCGGGGATGGACAACGCCTCCGCGGGATCTGACGGGAGACTTTTACTCCGTAGGCAGTGCCACGGGTTATTCGGGTGCTCCTTTGTCTCCCGCTACTTGGCGGAAAGTCTCGATCGGAGTTGAAACGTCAACCTTTAGTGGGTCAGGCTTGAGATGTTTTGGCCTACAGAAAGTAGCGTACGATGCAACTTACTTTTGCAGTTGCATTTGGCTCGACGCACGTTCAAATCCTTTTAGATGATTAGCAAAAAAGTGCATTTGGGGTCAAAGGTCGATATGACACGATGAAATGAAGCCGGGCTTTGAAAATGCCGATGGATTTATTAAAAGCGCTTCTCTAATCAGGGGATTGAAATAGGCGAGTGGTCTCTTCCGATCTCTTCCCCTGACTTAGTTGCGTGCTTTTTGGATAATTTGCTCTTCTTGCGTTGGGCTCAGAAAGAACAATAGTTCCTGCTGTCTAATCCCACTGAGCTCACTGCCGGAATATTTTGCAAGTGACTTTATAGATTGCTAACCACTGTAAAAATATGCGGAAACGGTAAATACGCACACGCAATATTTCAGCAACACGCTTATTCTACTTATTTATTTATTAACTTATTTATTACCTATTTGTTTATTACCCATCTATTTTATTAATTAACTTATTTATTACCTATTTATTTATTACCCATTTATTTTATTAATTAACTTATTTATTACCTATTTATTTATTACCCATTTATTTATTTATTAACTTATTTATTAACTATGTATTCATATATTTATGAACTTATTTATTACCTATGTATTCATATATTTATGAACTTATTTATTACCTATTTATTTATTACCCATTTATTTATTAACTTATTTATTACCTATTTATTTATTGACTTATTTATTACCCATTTATTTATTAACTTATTTATTACCTATGTATTTATTTATTTATTGACTTATTACCCATTTATTTATTAACTCATTTATTACCTATGTATTTATTTATTTATTAACTTATTTATTAACTTATTTATTAACTTATTTATTACCCATTTATTTATTAACTTATTTATTACCCATTTATTTATTAACTTATTTATTACCCATTTATTTACTTATTTATTACCCATGTGTTTATATCTAAAGTCTTTTTCTGTGTCTGTATTCTCACCCTCTTGCTACTGTGACAGTGAAATTTCCCAAATACGGGGGACACCCATACTAGGGTCAATTTAGATTAGAACTTTATTTCATCCCGTATTCGGTAAATTTCTTGGTTGCAGTAGCAAGACCGTCACAAGCACAGACACAGAAGACATTGTAGAGCTAGGTAAAAAACAGGAGCCACACAATCAATTTAGCATGTATGTTTTCCGAATGTGGGAGGAAACCGGAGTATCCGGAAAAAAACCACTAACGCCCGGGGAGAACATGCAAACTCCACACAGGCGGACCGACTAGATTTGAAGCCAGCACCCCAGAACTGTTAGGCCGACGTGCTAACCACTCATGCACCAGGCCACCCCATTTGATTATAACCGTTTTATTTTGGCGGCTTCAAGAGGCAATGGTGGGAAGACCTAAAAACGGCACAATAACCCAAGGAACAACAATGGAAAAGAGGAGCAGATGCCGCTAAATATCGCTAAAAAATACACCTTGTAGATTTCCTGCGTGTGGCTCCAGTTTCTTACCTAGGTCTACAATGTCTTGTGTGTCTTGTCTGTCTTGCTACTGCCACCAAGAAATTTTCCAAGTATGGGATTAAATAAAATTATAATCTAATCTAATTAAAACCGATTTGACCGAGAAGCATCTTGGCATCTTTGTAACAACAGATAAGGGAAAACATTCAGTATTGATACATGTAAAAAATGAGCAGGAACGAGAACGCGCTGGCTTTATTTCTCGTTTTAGGGAATCTAGCGACATTACTCACAAAGCCTTCAAAAACCTGTAGTCCAAATAGAGAAACGCTTGCTTTGGCTGGAGTTTTTCCATCTCACGGTGCAATTGAGAAGTCGCCGCCAGTGAGAGTTTTGTTTGCATAATGAGAACACGAACGTCCCTGGTTGTTTACGCCAGTCCAAATGGCTTTTCACCCTCCGATAAACCACCCGGATCATGTTTTCTTTCAAATCTGATCCGGTCATCAGGCAAAGCGCCAGCATTTTTACATCCTCCAACGAGTTCCTAATTTCCCACATAGCCTTTAAACACCGCATTTGCTCGCTGATTTGTGTCTAATCAAACCAGAATGAGGCAATCGCACGGAGGTCCGACCGAGTGGATTTTCCGCGGGCTTCGGTAGCAAAAGAAAAAACCGAATTAAGCCCTCGGCATCCCAAGTCCGACTCTTAAGGATTACCCTTGGCTTTGCAATCCTAGCCCCCCCCCCAACCCTGGGAGGGAGTGATAACCAGACTCCCATCATCTGAAACCGGGTGATGAAATCTGCGCAAAGCGCTTGCAAGAATGGACCGTTGTCGGAACAGGTTCGCGGGGGAGCCGTGAAACCGTAACCACTAAATGACACATCGCGGCTTGAGAGTTGCCCGAGTGTTTTAATCTTCAGGATGGAGATTTCTGGTCACTAGCGGGACGCTAGTGTGTTGCGGGGTGATAATGATTTAAAAAGAAAATCTGATTTTACGCCCCCCCTCGGCCCCCTAAAATCCCTCGGGCTTTGAAGTCAAATTAAAACCTTTTGAAGGCGTGGAAAGAGCAGAAGGATTAACGGCACCCGCAAAGTCTTTAGTTTGAAACAATACCCACCAAAGTAAGTTGTTCTTTGTCCCAACCGGAGGATGACTTTGGATTGACTTGCCATTGATCAGATCTCGCCGCAATCGTTGCGCCTGGCGGTCTCCCCAACAGGATATTGATCTGGCACAAGCGGTAGGGTCACGGTTGAGTCCAAGAGCAGCCCCTCCCAGACGGATTTCATTTTAGATTTGAATTCTTGCTTTTAGCATGATACCTAGGATATTGGATTGGAAAACATTTTGCACGGCAACACGCTCGTAACATAAAGGAAGGCTTATGTATTTTTTTTCGTGACCGGACGTTTCGTCGAAAGACGTTTGGTCCCCGGACGTTTGGTAGAACGGACGTTTGGTCGAACGGACGTTTGGTAGAACGGACGTTTGGTAGAATGGACGTTTGGTCGCCGGGTTCGCTCGCTGTCAAATTATGACAGAGAGTTTACTGTTGATATTTTGATATTAGATATTTAGATATTAAACTCTCTCTCTCTCATGATTATAATTTTGAGAGCTGGTTTCAACAGTAACAACCCGGCAACCAAACGTCCGTTCGACCAAACGTCCGTTCGACCAAACGTCCGTTCGACCAAACGCCCGTTCGACCAAACGTCCGTTCGACCAAACGTCCGTTCGACCAAACGTCCGTTCGACCAAACGTCCGTTCGACCAAACGTCCGGTCGACCAAACGTCCGGTCGACCAAATATCCGGGGACCAAACGTCTTTCGACGAAACACCCGAGTACCCATTTTTTTGAGGGTCAAAACCTTAACCGGTCTAAGGTTTTTCATCAAAACCCAATTTAGGCATATTTCCGAATGAATATCTAATACAGTGGTACCTCGAGATACGAGCTTAATGCGTTCCGGGACTGAGCTCGTATGTCGATTTTCTCGTAAGTCAAATGATTGTTTCCCATAGAAATGAAGTAAAAACTAATTAATTTGTTCCAACCCTCTGAAAAAACACCCAAAACAGGATATTGGATTGGAAAAACATTTTTATTTGTTCTAATTTGCCACTTTTTGCACTACAATGCGCTCACAACATAACATAAACAAATTTAAATGAACTTGGATGACGATGAAGACACACTCAAAAATAAGTTTCATCTAACTTTACACTTAACTTAATTCTATTTTTTTTTTGACATTTTGATACCTTTCTTGGCTCTATTGGCCCCGCCTCCGCCCTGACTTTCAGATGCAACCTATCGAGGGTTGTTTGCTTTTGTCTTCCCTTCCAAATATTCCCAAAATGATGGACACAAATGTCCTCACAATAGGATAACGCACGACCACTTGCCAACGAGAAGTATTATATACTCCTCTCGTATTAGTGAACAAGCTCCGCCATTCGCATTGACTAACGAAAAAAAAAACACTGAAAAAAATGCAACGCTCCGCCCAGTGCTCTTTTAGAGCTCTCTGACAAGAGCAAAGCAGCCTTGACTGATTGGCTATCAAATGGCTATCCACATTTACTCCAATTGTTGCTATGCTTGATTTAGTTTTTGACCTGTTGACCTCTTGGTTCGCCATTATATGTTGTATATCGCATTAGCTTGTTAATGTTAACCTAAATGATGGCAACAATGCTCTCATTGGATGTCCTTCACAAAGATTGCCGTGCCGTGCCGGATGATTTACGACTCGTTGGCAGTCACGGCGACCGATTGGCTCCTTCCCAGAGCTCGCCGCGGCGTTTAAACGCGCTCGTCTGTGCGGACGGAGATTGGATGCAAACGTTCATTCGGCTTGGCTTGTTGTTTTGCGACTCGGGTCTCGTTTAGCTTTGATAGCCACGGCGCAGAGTTACTTGCTGGCGCTTTCATCATGACGCAAACCTGCTCCAAATCTTAGCGTTAGGCTTTTGACGAAAAAGAAGCTCTTTATTGGCTCTTTCATTGCCACTTGGGGACAATTCATTTCATCCATGCCATAAAGCACATGCCGCATTATATGAGCTCACAGCTGCGTTTCCAGCTGATAAAACAGGGGTAGGGCTCGCGAGCCGTATGTGGCTCTCTTAATGGCTGTCTGCTAAACTGTAAGCTAAAATGTACCTCTCTCACTGCTGTAATCATATTTTTCTTTTAATATGAGACTCCTTTATGCATGCATACTCATTGATTAGCAACTTATTTATGATTTATTATAATTATTTATCGATTATTTATCTGTTGTTTGTTTTGTTGTGGTTATTTGGCAACTTCTCTACTTATTTATGATGTTAACTACCTATTTAATTATTATTAGTAATTATTTAGTTGTCTTTTTGTTTGTTGTTGTTATTTGTGCACTTGGTGATGAAGCTTTAAATCTCATTATACTTGGATAATGACAAAAAATGCATTGAAATCAATGAATTCTGAGACTTTTTTGTATTTAAAGTGTTGAAATGACCTAAAAATAAAGCTCACATTTTGATGTATTTTGACTTTTCAATTCAGAGGAATAACATTTTATAAATAGGACTAGTTTCTGGCTCTTTGTGTCAAAAAGGTTCCCGAGTGAAGTGTTTACCATGTGAAATGCACCCTGGGTTGGCGACGCCCACCACGGTGCGATGCTTTTTGACTTGCCACTCCTCGCCGAGTGCGCCAGGGAAAAGAAAAGGAGTGCGGAATTGTTGCCTGGGCTCGGCCTTTTCATATTTATTTATTTGCTTTGCTGGGTTTTGTCGATTCACTGTTGCATGAAATGAACTCGCCGGCCACACACGCCTGCGTATTTGGAAGAAAGGCACTCTCCAGTCTTCAAATAGGCTCTTATCTGCAAAATCAAGAGGTAGAGAAGTGAAACTGAAACAGTGGAAAGTCAAGTGCATCATCGCCGTCATTTCTGGACTATAAGGCTTTTAGAAGGGGAGTGGCTTGCTTTTTCGGGGGTGGAGTGGGGCTACAAATGTCATGTTTTCTGGTTACCGTATTGTCACGACTATAAGGCGCACCCTCAATGAATGACGTTATTTTTTTCCATATATAAGGCGCACTGGATTATAAGGCGCTCTGACTATTTTGGAGAAAATGTAAGACTTAAGTGTGCCTTATGGTCGTGCAAATATGGTATTTATTTTTGGGAAAGATGACGTTGAGTTTGATTTATCTTATAAAAGACAGCAAATGTTAATGAACATATGTAAATATGTAAGATTGTAGCCGAAGGTTAATTTAAATCTTTAGTCCCTTGTGTAGGTTGAAGATAAACCATGACTCGTACACACGTAGAACAGTTTTATGCAGTGTTGTGATGGCAATTTTGTTGGTCTAACAGTCAGGCTTTAAGATGATTGGCCAAGAAGTTCAGAGACGGAGTTCCCGTATAAAAAAGTATTTGCTATGGAGTTCCAGGTATGAACAGAAAAGATGCTTTGGCTAATTTAGGAGTCTTTTTGAAGGGAAGTATGTGTTGGAATTTTTTGGTAAAAAATCTGGCAGTGGAGGAGGAGCTTTGTTATTTGGCTGCCGGCATGTCCTTATGATGTTGCCCCTTGGGATGAGTTCAAAGTCTCCAACATCTAGTGTGAATATTCCATGATAACAACTGTTGTGATCTGTGGAGGCGGGAATACGTATGGACCCCGAAGCCAAGGACTGTAACAATATTTAGTCAACATAAAACACAGGTAAAGGCAACAAGAAGTCATAAGGTGTACGACAATCTAACAAAAACCTTTGCGTTTTGGAACAATCAGATGTTTCTGTGTAACCTCCTTCTATGTCAGGGGTGGCCAACTCCGGTCCTGGAGAGACCCTATCCAGTCTGTTTTCCATGTCTCACTCCTCTACCACACCTGAATCAAATGATCAACTCATCAGCAAGTGGTCCAGAATCTTGATACGGATCCTGATGATTTGATTCAGGTGTGTTGGTGGAGGGAGATCTGGAAAACAGACCGGTTAGGGGCTCTCCAGAACCGGACTTGGCCACCCCTGGTTTACATTGATAAAAAGGTCATTTCAAATATCATCCCAGGACTGTCATTTAAAAAACAAAAACTTTGATAAAGACTTGACCACCCCTGCTCTATGTTGACTTCACATATTAAGAGACCTCCCACTTCTAGTCAAGTACGGTGTCTTTGTATGGGTTTGTTTTTTCTTGAACTTTGTGAAAATAGTGCTTCTAGTCAAGTGTGATCAAGAGTGCAGAAATGACGGTGTGTACTTGAGTTCGTATCTCGTCAATGTCCCTTGTTTTATTATCCCGTCACTGGAGATGAAGACTCGTGGTCTAACGTGTGTTTGTTTACTCTCCGTGCTCTTACTATAAATGGTCTTGATGTTTCCCCAGTCCAGTCTTTACTAGCTGGTGTCACCAGCACTCTTGCTTGATTTACGGCCTCTTTACTTACCTAAAAAATCCCGTACAAAAGCCGTTACTTGGCGTACACAATTTAAAATGATGAAAATATTTATCAAATACGGGAAAACTTAAAAGTATGAAAGAGTTTGCTTTCGTTAGACGCAACGAGTCGCAGAAAGGACATCCTAAGAATATATTTTTCAATTCAGCTTTAGTAAGTTAATCCTAACATCTCACCCACAAAATTACTATTTCCGAGTTGAGGACTGAAAACAATGACGGTTGGGTGGACATTTTGTTAGTTCTTAAACCTACAAATCTCAAAAACCTCTAGTAGTTCTTTGTGGAAAGTTTGTTCCAGTCGGTGGACATGAATGCCGATCCAAAATAAAAAACATTTTACAGAGAAAATGTAAATTATTCCATAAAGCTGTTCTCGTCTACTGCAAGACTGTTTTTCTCCTGTCAATTGTTACTGCGACATTTCTGAGGCAGCTGTTTAAAAAAAAAATAATATTTGAGCATCAGCAGCAGGCACATTTAAAGACAATAGCGTACCAGCTTGAGCTTGAATTAACCTCAATAATTATGCAGATTGGGGCAAAGAAAAGAGCAATTGTTATAAATGCTTCACAATCCCCCCCTTACCCTCTTAACATACACACCCACCCACCCACAAACACACAAAGTACTTAACATCCAAGTGAATAAATTAAAAGACATTTCAGCGATTGTTACTCCGATATCTCCTTCTGGGAAAAAAAAAAACAAATCTAGATTGTGCCTTCAAGGTCAAACATCTTTACTGATGTTGACTCTATTTGGTATACGAGTGAGCATCCAAAAGGCTAATGGAGGCATTCAAGTGCATTATCCAGTGCCCGGAGACGCGGCAAATCCATTTTCAGCAAACATTTGAAAGGAATTGGCTTGTAAGTGTTTCCAATAAAGTGCTAATGGCTTATTTGATCAATGAGTCTTGCTTTTGTCCGCAATATACCAAAAGTACTTTGGCCTTGAGTCATAGCAATTCATTTCTTCCTGTCCGGCATGGAACTCATCTTTAAAATTTCAGTTTTTAGACGTTTAGCAAGCCGACAAAGGCTTTACTTGGTCTACCTTGAAGTTACTGGAAGGTAATGGTTAAGAGGAAAAAACTACTTTAGGGAACAGAGGTAGATTCCGACACTGGAAAGATGCTAGCACATGCTCAACTAACAAATATCAGCCATTTTTATTTTGATCCTAGCTGCTAAAAGTCAGGCAGGAAAAATATACATTCATGAAGTAGTTCACTCTTCTGCGTGGTTTCTCATCAACATTTGCAGCTGGACGACATTATGGTGGTAACACGCTAAGCTAACAAGTGAAACTTCGAAAGCAAAACTGTAAACACGAATACGCACATGCTAACGGAAGCTAAACCATACCTGTCAACGTAAACGTTTTCCCTGTATTGTATGTTTTTAGGATCATTTCAAATTGTGTACGCCACATGTGTCAAAGTGGTGGCCCGGGGGCCAAATCTGGCCCGCTGCATCATTTTGTGTGGCCAGGGAAAGTAAATCATTAGTGCTGACTTTCTGTTTTAGGATCAAATTCAAATGATAGATATAGCTGTATATTATCTTTCCTTATTTCCCCCTTTTAAATCAATCATTGTAATTTTTTAATCATTTTTTTCCGTGTTTTTAGTTCAAAAATCATTTTGTAAAATCTAAAAATATATCTAGAAAAAGCTAAAATAAACATTGTTTTAGATCTATAAAAAACTGAATATTCAGGGCTTTTAATCCAGTTCTTTTAATCCATTTATATAAAAAAAATCTAAATATTATATCTAAAATGGTCCGGCCCATTTGGGCTCTAATCCGGATCGTGTCGGTCACTGGTAGCAGACGAAAACCTCATCGTCGACTGCTAATATTGTCATGCTTTAAGCATGATATGCATTCCGCGTTTTCACTATCTAAATATAGCGCGTCAGCAAGCAATGTACCCAGACAGTCAAACTGTTAGCATCTAACAGCGACATCTACAGAATCTTGAATTCATTGCACCAACTGATTGGACACCATGTCCACTTTAGAGAAAATTTGAGACTACGGTTTAATATCGCCTAATTAGGGGAATTGCAATCATTAATGAGGGGAGCAATTAGCTGAAGTTGACAGGTTTGCTAAACTGATCTTTTGAGCTAGGAGTTGTGATCATTGTGAAAAGAAAGTGTTTGTTTTGCTTTTCATCATATTGATCCCCGTAGGTCCGTTAGAAGTTGAACTATATCGCCATGACTTTTAACAAACCTGCAGGGATCAATACTAATGGAAGCTTGGCACTGTCGAGACTATATAAAACGCTAATTGGTTTAGTAACGGAGGTTATTTAAATTCAGGTCTTCGGTGGACCTGGTGCTTCAATGTGTGTTTGTGTGTAATATTCTTTGCGCTTATTACCGCTATCACTTACTCAATGGCAATGTGTGCTAACGGGCCGCTAGAATATGCATTTTTGCAGCCTATCGAGGCAGACGCGGCTGAATTATTGATGCAGTGTAAATCCAATCTGCCTCGTGGCAGGTGCGCCGCTTGTTCGTGTGTTTTGGCGGACCGGTGTGTGGCGGGCATTGTCAGCGAGAGGCGGCGCCGCCGTAATTAAAAGGCAGCCGTGTCGACGGCTCTGCCCACACGTGACCCTCAGAGGGAGTGTGCGTGGGTTGGGGACTGTGTTTTTGGGTTTTTTTTTCCACCTCAAGTCGATTTTTCTCCCTAAAGTTTTTGCAGTGTGGTATGCGGGGTGTCGGCGCTGTCGGGAAGGACTGGTAGGAGGTCATTAGGCAGGAAATAGTGGAGGGGAAGCTCGTATTCGGGAAATTTCTTGGTTGCAGTAGCAAGACAGACATAAGACACACAAGACATTGTAGAGCTAGTTAAAAAACTAAATAGCAAAATGCAATGAAAAAGACAGAAAAGCAGCAAAAACACAAAACGACCAAGAGTGGCTGCCACTTGAGCGGCACCATCTTGGTTGCAGTAGCAAAAACGGATACAGACTTAAGAAAATATGTTTTAGTGTTGGATCAAACTGGAACCACACACAGGAAGTCTTTCACAAGATGGGGAACTTCTGCAGACTGTGACCGAGGTTGAAAATATGCTGAGTCACTCTTTCAAGTTTATCCGCAGAGGATTTTGGTGGCTGTTGATTTACTCTAAACTAGAAATTCATTTCTTTGAGAGCTTTCACCCTTGAAAGTGTCCCAAAACGTATGATCCTAGGTTTACATTCATTGTATTGCGTGGACTATTTTGACATTCTTAACTCGTTAACGATGACAACATATTTTCATTCTCGCGTAAATGGATTGGTACTCATAATTATATACATTTTACAGCAAGGTGTTTCGGCCATGTTGAATTTTAGGGGACTTCATCAAGCTGAGGGAGTAAAATGACTGAAAATTCAACAATTTTAAGGCAATTTTAAGGGTGCGGCTTATACGCGGAGGCGGCTAATATGGGAGAAAATACGGTATGGGTGGGTAGTAATAATTATCTACGTTTTACAGCAATGTGTTTCGGCCATGTTGAATTTTAGGTGACTCTATAAACTTGGGGGAGTAAAATGAGTGAAAATTCAACCATTTTAAGGCTATTTGAAGGGTGCGGCTTATATGCGGAGGCGGCTAATATGCGAGAAAATGCAGTATGGGTTGGTAGTCATAATTAGATACGTTTTAGAGCAAGGTGTTTCGGCCATGTTGAATTTTAGGTGACTCTATAAACTTGGGGGAGTAAAATGAGTGAAAATTCTACCATTTTAAGGGTGCGGCTTATACGCGGAGGCGGCTAATATGTGAGAAGTTTCAAGTTAAACGTAAATAGCTAGGACAAAGTCAAATGAGTTCAAAGAAAATTCAATTATTCTAGGATCCTACCTCGTTGTAAATCGTCCATTCCTAACCATTGCGCTTCTTCATCCCGAACGGCGCTTCAACTATTCTGTCTTTTAGGATACGAGATCCAAAGGTCGTGACCTCCGAGCGCACCATAATGGGATGTGGTAAACTACGCAAAGAGAGAGCCATTCCCCGTGAAAAGCCAAAGCATTGTGCGCCAGAAAGCCTCTCGACTCGGAAAAGAAATACGATACGGGCCACACAAAAGTCCTTAACTTTAAGGGACGGTCCGTCGCCCGTGTGCTAAATCTCTGCCCCTCTTTTGTCGTATTTCTTTATTTTATTTATTCTTCTCTCACGCTCTCTCTTCCTCCATCCTCCTGGTCTTCCCTCCATCACCCTCCCCGTTTGTCCGCCAGCGTGTTAACACTCCAGCCTCGTCAGTGAGCCTCGCGGGCGCCATGGAAACCGCCCCGTCCGCCATTGTTCGCCGTCGCGTCTTTGTACGCGCATGTGTGTGCGGATGGGCGGGCTGGAGGGCCTTGTTTGCCTTGGAAAATAAAACAAAAAGACAAGAGGTCGCCACCCCCCCCCGTCTCATTGGGACCCTCGCCGTAATTCATGTGATTTCCTTAAGAGGACCACGGCTTTGTCTTTGTTTTTTGTTTTTTCTCCGAACGCAATCCGATGTCTTCCGCGGGGGGATCTTCCCGCACTTGAAATTCCTCGGTTCGGGCTTCCGTAAATCAGCGAAGCGCTCGTCAATCTTGCCCTTCGAAGAGTTTTGTTGACGGGACAGGTCGTTAGCATGGGTTAGCATTTGCTAACATCGCTATTGTGTTGTTTTAAATCAAGGGTGTCAGGCTCGGGTTGGTTTCACGGGCCGCTTTAACGTCAACTCGATTTCACGTGGGCCGGACCATTTTAGATATAATATTTAGATTTTTTATATTTTATAAATGGATTAAAAGAACTGGATTAAAAGCCCTGAATATTCAGTTTTTATAGATCTAAAACAATGTTTATATAAGTTTTTTTAAATATATTTTTAGCTTTTACAAAATGATTTTTAAACTAAAAAGACAGCAAAAATGGATTAAAAAATGACAATGATTGATTTAAAAGAGGGAAAATGAGGAAATGTGATATACATCTATACTCTTCATTTGAATTTGATCCTAAAACAGAAAGTTGGCACTCATGATTGACTTTCCCGGGCCGTACAAAATGATGCGGCGGGCCAGATTTGGCCCCCGGACCGCCACTTTGACACCTGTGCACTAGAGGTTATTGTTGGCGCCACAGTTCCGACGTGACGCTCCTATTGGTTCATTCGGGACGGAGCTCTCTCACCGGTGCTTTCCATATTTTGTCTTGGAGCCCTATGCACCCATCAAGAGAGCCACATGTGGCTCCTGAGCCATAGGTTTCCAACTCGTGGTTTTAAATGATAGGATTAATCCGACAGTTTTTGGATAAAAAATGCCTTAAGTAGGCAGTGTGGCGTGGACTGGCCGTTCCAGGCCCGAGCGTGAACTTTCCCCCGTTCGAAAAGGGCCATTGAGATATTGTTCCCTTGTGGAAGGGCGAACAAAGAGCGAGGAAAGCGCCGGTCCACGTCTCAGTGGGAGTTTGATGGCCCCAGTGTGTCGCGGTCAACAGAGTCAGTGTGCAGAAATAATGGCCATTAGATGTGCGTTCCACCAAATATGGCCCTTTGATGCCTTTCGAAAAATCATCCAAATGTGATCCATCATCTCGGGTCTTAAGATGGCGTTTATTTTTCGAGACTTCCCTCCAATTGACGGTTCGTTTTTTTTTGCTGAGCTGAAAAAGCGCTGATGTTTTTCATTTGAGCCAACTTGCAGAATTTCGGCTTTTGTCAGTTTTTGAGACATATCCAGAGATTTTTATTGTTACAGAAATAAATTGGAACCACCCAAATAATCCCGAGCTATTTCGGTGGTTAGCGTGAGAAGCAAGGCTCCCTCTAGTGGTATGTGAAAGAATGACCCAATTAAATGTTCCCGATTTCTCAAAATTGCTTTCACTCCAAAGTACATTCTTTTCAGGCGCAACCTTTACATTTAACACAATTAAATAGATTTTTTTTTACAGGCTAAGGTGGAATTTACACTTTGTTGATTTTTTTTCGTCTTTTTTTCGTCTTTTTGGCCGTGATGCTGATCTCGTGGAGCATTTTTAAATTTGGGATTTGCTCTAAAACATTTGCCAAACCACCGACTTATCTAATAGAATCCAATTTAACAACATGTTTGCAAATTGCTAGCTTACTGGCTAATATTTGGTATTGGAAACATTGGACTCAAGGTTCGTGCTTCCAAGCCACAAATATTTCACCGCCAGATTTTTACGACAATCCTCTCGCATATTTTAATCATTCTGAAGCTAACCTATGGAAGAATAATTGTTTTTACGTTGTTTTGGTGGCCTTCCAATCCCCCGTGTTCACGTGAATGTCTGCATTTGATGCAAAAATGCTCAGACATATAATTCCTGGCAGATCCTCCCAAATTACATCCCAGAAACCCCTGGGAACCCCAGTAGGGAGAACATTGGCCTACAAATCTCATTACGGTAAGTGGGGGGAAATTGCAAGGTCTTAATAGAACATAATAATGTGCAAACCTGTTGACGGAATACAAAGTGTTCGCTGGCGAGGCCGTGCGTGGGCTTTCTAATACGAGTGTAAAGGACTGCGGGGGGAGTCAAAACATGCAATTTTATCTATACGGAGTCCTCGCATATTCACCTTTTTGCTATTCATTCATTTATTTGGTCGACTTTCAATTTTTGTCTGTAGTTTTTGTGCCCTTTTCTGTCCTTATGTCCTAAATTCTCAGGATTTGGTGTCGATTCCAAGGCGTGTCAGCCAGAAGCAAAGTTAGATTTATTTATTAATGAGGGACAGCACGTTTTAATGAAAATATTCATTTTTATGAACATATAGTATGTGTAAATATGTGAGATTGTAGCCAAGGGCTTTGGCTAATTTAGCCCTCTTTTTGAAGGGAAGTACACAGTCACCTCTAGAGCCAGCCCTTGTTGATGTGTTGGATTTTTTTTGGACATAATCTTGTAATGGGGGAGGAGCTTTGTGATGGAAGATTTTGTAAACTAAGGTGGCATCTGCATATTTAACATTATTGTCCCAGTTCAGGCTTAAAAAAAAAAAATCTGACAGAGGTGGTGCGATTTGGGGTTTTAAATGACAGTTCTGGGATGATCGTTGACATGGCCTTTTTATTAATGCATACCTGTCAACCTCTGCCGATAACTGCCCTTATAAATGATTATGATTCCCCTTACAAACCCCCCAAAAACCTTACAAACACCGTACGAGTTGTCAACTTTTCAAAAGGAAACCAAATTTTTCTTTAATCATGTTCAATATTAAAGTGGAAAACAGAAAATATTTTTATATATTTTTAGATTTTACAAAATTATTTGGAACTAAAAACACTGAAAAAAATGGGTTAAAAAATTCACATTATTAATTTAAAAGGGGGAAAATCAGGAAATTTAATATACATCTATACTCTTCATTTTAATTTGAAATTTTATTTTATTTTTGTAAATGGATTAAAAGAACTGGATTAAAAGCCCTGAATATTCCGTTTTTTATAGATCTAAAACAATGTTTATTTTAGCTTTTTTTTTTAAATATATTTTTAGATTTTACAAAAAGATTTTTAACTAAAAACAGAGAAAAAAATGGATTAAAAAATTACAATTATTCATTTAAAATTGGGTAAAATCAGGAAATTGAATATACATCTATACTCTTCATTCTAATTTGATCCTAAAACAGAAAGTCGGCACTCATGATTGACTTTCCCGGGCTGCACAAAATGATGTGGCGGGCCAGATTTGGCCCCCGGGCCGCCACTTTGACACACGTGATGTAGACGATTGTAAACATTTGATATTTGGGCTACGGGGCCAAGCCCTTGTACTCGAGTATAAATTGCTTCTATGTGTGAGGGAGATTGTGTTACCTATCGGAGCTTTTGTAGTCGGGAGCTTTCTTTTGGGTTGGTCTGGGACCTCCCTTGGTACCCTGACTCGTTCAAAGGAGTGGCGTCCACCATTGTTTGGCCCTTGCAACCATATCTAAGGCACCTCAAAAGGCCCCTTTAAAGACATCTCTTCTTTTAAAGTGGGTTGCGGTAACGGTGGAGAAAAATAGCCGATAAACCAGCCCACCCTTTTTCTGCGGGAGATAGGATTGCACGCAGACATCTGCTAGGTGGAGGTGAGCATCCCTCCCTCCCCGTCGCCATCTTGGCTCACGGTTTCTGGCGGTATGGCAAAGCAAGTTAAATGGAGCAATAAGAAAAAGTCAAATCCCACCCAGTAACGTGAGGTGATACCAGGAAATGTTTAACCCGCCATTGTGGAGAAACAAAAGCACGGTTTTAGACCCGCTGGGAGGGGAGGCGGGCTCGGGGGAGGGACCAGAACGGGGACGGGTGGGAGTGTCAACGGGGGAGGGACGGATCCGTTATCCCCCCTTCTCCTGTCACTCAGTTGCCTCCGACTCGGCGAGGACGACACGAGCCAACGTCGGATTATGTCGTTTGACCTTTGATGCGCTGGTCGCTCGGGGATTTCATGTATTGACTGAGTTAAAGGTGATGTCTTTTTTATTTATTTATTCATTTATTTTGATTCATCTCAGGCCCCAGTCACCTGCAGTGGAAATAATGAGTAGTTTTTGATTCAATGGGAGTTTGATGGTGGCTTAAGGGAGCGTTTGGGATGGACTTGATGGGGTTTTTTTAAATGGAATTCTTAGGAAGATTTCTCGTATGGGATTCATGTTTTTGGCGAGCTCGGTTCCGTGGGAATTTTGTGTTGGAGCCTT